>NW_027323463.1:0-1405 GCF_032062135.1 Pyxicephalus adspersus | reverse complement strand
TATTGTGAAGGCTGGAATCCGGCTGGCAGTGAGGCGAGTGTACGCGCACACTCGAGTCCGGACCACGGTAATCTGCGATCGATGGCCGCGCGTACTTTCGCGCTTCCAGCGAGCGCGGATTTTATTGATGAATCAGGGACATAGTAGCTCAATTTTGCTATAAAGCACATTATTCTGGTTCTTTTTGTGTTTTTTTTTTAATGTAAAGTAGTCTACATAGCAGTTGAAATCTGCAGTTCTTGATCCCCCAAAAACAAATTTTCTCACAGCAGCAGTAACCAATAAACTAGGGTTTGGATGGAGAAAGCCATCCTCCACCAAGATAGTTACAAGAGTACTCTGCTCTTCTCTGGCTTTTTATTGTGCACCAGGGTATCAAGGAATAGCCCACTGAACTCAACTAATTTTGACCAAATACCAATGTTATTTAGATAATGTAAAACCAAATTGAATGGATGATCAGGTCAATATTATTCTCAACACACATTCATACAGCAACAATACTGATAAGTGAGTGTGCCCAGGTACGTCTGTGCCTTCAGTTTTAAAGGTGTATATCTGCAGGGTGTTATATAAAGCTGTGACTGCTCAGCCCCAGGAAACCTATGGTAAGGTTGGTGATATCACCATTGTGCTGGAGGTTTGGACAGGAGGAAGAAAAGCTTAGTCTAAAGGAAGATAGCTACCGCTATACATAGACATTTAAGTCAATAATGTATAAAGGGTCAATTGACAAGAAGACCAAAGGCAGCAATGGTGACTAGGTGTTTGCCCTCTTCTTGCCTTTTGAGATCATTCTCTGCTGCAGTTTCACTTTTCCTTTTCATCTTTTCATCGCTCTTCTCTCTTTCCTATTAGAATTCTCTGTGCACTGTAGCACACCTGAGAGGCTCTTACGGGTTGTTAAGCTAATAAAGAAATTAAATTTTGTCTGACATTTTGTGTCATGCAAAATGTTACCTGGTGTACAATGTAATAAGAACAACAATTACTTGACACATGTATATGGGGATAAACCTTTGTCTTTATTCTTTTTAGTTCCCAGTGAATTCAATAAACGAATTTACCAAGGAGTCCGGGTGAAGCATACTGTCAAAGATCTTCTAGCAGAGAAAAGATCAAGACAGACGACTGGTTCAAGGCTAAATGTAAGTTAACTTACTTAATATATTCAGCTTTTTTGGCTATTTAGGAATGCAAATAGCAAAATTAGCTTTGCAGGAGGAAATTTGCAACCTCTATAGTGCACAGTGACATTAACCACCTAAGCGTTACACTGAGGTCTAGATTTCTGTACCAAAAGTGATCCACTGTTTTTCATGAAATTTTTTTTTAAATTGTAGACCTGTAACTTACAGAAATATGTCCGAACAGGGGTTCTAGTAGATAATATGAATATAAAAAA
>NW_027323462.1:0-1405 GCF_032062135.1 Pyxicephalus adspersus | reverse complement strand
TTCCAAAAAATGGTCCTGGCCATCGTAACCAACCAGACCGCAACACCAGCTTAAAAGCATGAATTATGTCCCACTTGGAACATCACCCAAATCATAGCCCACCCTGGCATGGAGCCCTACCATGCCAAGGGGCCACTCACTCGCCACAAACGTGCCAACACATGATGTAGCACTACGATACCTCCATTCCTGGCCATCGAAATGGCCCCAGCACCGTATTCACCTCACTCTGGGCAGTGTTGAATCATGCCCCCCAGCGGGCAAGTGTCCAACTGGTCCTGGTCACCGTATCCAACCAGGTGGCAGCACACCCCGGCACCCTCAGCCGACACCTCACAACCAACCCCCTCCAGCATAAACCTTACCATGCCAGGGGCCACTCACATGCCCCAAATGTGCAGTGCTCCGACACCATTACACTCCTCCGTAATCCAGGTACTTTAATCCAATGTACCGCCACCTCTGCTCCAGTCTAGCACATTGTCTCTTGGTTAGCTGAACCGCCATCCGCCTCTCACCACACCCAACGCGATAGTGCCCAACTCCCCACACGATTCAAACCAAACCAACCACAGCTGAATGCCCCAACTTGAAATTTAAACAACGCAGTCCCTTCTAAGTCCTAAGGCAAATCCTGCAACCCATGCACCATAAACCACCAGCTGCCCCTGCCAACTGCCTTCCTGTGCCCCACCAACTACAGAATCACCTGCCAACCAAATCAACAACCATGAACAACATCCCCAACAGGCCTACCACCCAAAACCCATCCCGGAACTTCACCCCCACTCACAACACACCCCAGAATACGCTTGCCACAGCACACACCCACTTCCTTCTAAAGAAAGAAAAAAACTTGCCACTCACAAAACCCAATCTTTCAAAAACAAGACAGTTTACAGCGACAATAATGTATACCCCCCCAGAAGAAGAGTACCATTACCCAGTACTGACAACTAGGAGAAACAGTGAATACCATCCCACAGCACTGACACCAGGGAGTAATACAGTGTAACGACACCCAGGAGAAATAGTATAAACTATCTCAGAGCGCTGACACCAGGAAGTATTAGAATATACCAACCCACTGTACTGACACCTAGGAGAAATAGTGTATACCATCCCACAGTATTGACACCAGGGAGTAACAGCAAATATCACCCCGCTGAACTGACACCTGGGAGAAAAAGTGTATACCATCCCACAGCACTGACACCAGGGAGTAATAAAGTATACCATTTCCCAGTATTGATAACTGGGAGAAACAGTGAATACCATCACACAGCACTGAAACCAGGGAGTAATAGCAAATACCATGCCACAGTACGGACACCAGGGAGTAATAGCAAATACCATGCCACAGTACGGACACCAGGGAGTAATAGCAAATACCATGCCACAGTAC
>NW_027323461.1:0-1405 GCF_032062135.1 Pyxicephalus adspersus | reverse complement strand
CTTCACATGAAGATTAAAGAGCACATGTCAAATCTATTTTAGGCTAAAGCTAGGTACACACTTCCAATAATTATTGTTAGAAAATGAACGATTAGGACCGATCAACGATTATGCACGATTATACTTGAACAATCATATTGTGCACAATTCTGTACATGCTGTTACAATATGATCGTTCAAACATAATCCACCAACAGCGTCCACACACTAGATACAATCGTTTGAACGATGCAGGGAGGGACATGTAAAGGAGAACGTGTACCGCAGAAACATGCACAATCACTGAACGTCACGATACTGTACACACCATAGATAGTGAAAGATCATCAGCCAATCAGATCCACCATGGCGGTCGTTCATTTCCAACGACAATCCTCATTCGTCAGCGTCCTTGGTCACTTTTTTTGGCCAATCGGTTGTTCATCGGTCGTTTCTAACGATAATTATTGGACGTGTGTATGGGCTAATCTACACCAGGACGTTTCCTTCAGGCACGTTTTTGAGCGTTATCTTAAACGTTGCTTGCAACATTTAAAAAATTAAAACGCGGGAAAACGCTTCCATTGAACTCACTGGAGGCTTTTTCAAGCGTTTTTAAGCTAATATGAAAGCTTTCATTGAAAACTATGGGGGCTCTTATAAACATTTTTAGCAGGACTTTGGAATCTGGAAGCCCCCTTTAATAAGGAGACTCCAAGATCCCCACCACCCCACCCTGGGGAATGAGTACAGGGGTACATAAATCATCTTATATTTTAACCCTTTCACGGAATGAGTAAGTAAAAAATAGGACAAGGCTTTAATTTAAAATATTTTATTAATGTGTGTGTTTGTGTAATTTAACTTTTTTTTTTTTATTTTTTTTTTTACACAGGTTATCCTAATGACAGGAGGATTTCCAGGGTTGCAATAAACCTGGAAATCCTCCTGACAGTGAGGGATTGCAGGGCACTAGGGGTTGAATGAGGACAAGCCTCTCCATTCACCCCTAGCGCTCTGGCTGAGGTTTTATATTTCTCAGCCATTCAGCACTAGAGATGAATGGGGAGACTTGTGCCCATTTACCCCTAGTGCTCTGTGATTGGCTGAGAAATAGGAAATCCTGATGACAGCTCAAACATCATCAGGATTTCCCTTTCCTCAGCCAATCAGGGAGCAGAGCAATCAGCAGAACTTTACTATGCTGACAGCTCTGCTTCCTTGATCGCTCCACGATCAGTGGAGCAGAGCTGTCAGCATAGTAAAGCTCCGCTGATTGCTCTGCTCCCTGAGGAAAGGGAAAGCCTTGATGATAGCAAGGGCATCATCAGGATTTCCCTTTCCTCAGCAACTCAGGGAGCAGAGCAATCAGCGGAGCTTTAGTATGCTGACAGCTCTGCTCCACTGATCGTGGAGCGATCAGGGG
>NW_027323460.1:0-1405 GCF_032062135.1 Pyxicephalus adspersus | reverse complement strand
TGGGCAAGAACCTCATTGTGATCATTGACTTCCAGAACACCTAAAGTGGGCCAACTGCAACTCGGATGCTTTTGTCAGTGAATTGTGAATGATTATAGAAGAGTCTTAAACTGACTCAACCCAGGCCCGTTAACAAAGGCCCTTAACAAAAGGTAAACTGTGATATGCTGTTCCACTAACAAAAAGCCCTTCTGTTCTTGGTCACCTAAACAAGGACTACCAATAGATGCCAGTCTACATTACCAACATCTCTGCATTACAGCGGAATCATATGTCTACATGAATAGGTGTTTGTACCAGGAAACTGAAAAGTACTGGAGGTCCTTGTTTTGTAGATAGGTACACATCCATAGCCAAAAGCAACTACACATTTTTTTTTAATGTAAAAAGTTCAGTTACAAAGATAGTACAATAATCAACATAATTGTATTAGGATTTAGCCCGATAAACGTTGAGCTATCTAAAATAATAGGCTTAATTTATTAAGGCTCCTACACTTTCATCAGTAAACCTAGGAGATACAGCAAACCTGGAATTGCTTTTTTCAGTTGTTAGCAACTGTTTTCAATCCACTGTAAGATTGCAGATGTCTGTCATGATATATTGGTATCCATCTGTTATCCATGCAAATTAACCAAAAAGGTGTCCAAATGCCACCACGGCAAGATTGACATGATAGATGTCAATAGAGCCCACAACAGGGTGAGTACTCACAGGTACCGATCAGTTATCTCACACGTTAAGGGCTCAGACAGGTTTGCAGTTAAAGTAAATATAAACCTTGATTAGATCAGCAGTTGCCAACCGGTGGTCCGCAAGAAAATTTGGGGGGACCGCGGCTCTGGTCGGTGAACCCCTGAGCGGGGCCAGGAGAAGGATCCCGCTGTGGGGACACACCGGCCAGAGCCACAGACCACGTCCCCTGATCAATTCCCAGGCTCAGGGAAATAGGCGGGTTGTGTCCCTGCACCTAACCCGCCCACTCTCCCATTGCATGCTCAGATCTGCGATGGGAGAGTGAGTGGGGTTATGTCATAATGACATCACTCTGGGGGAGGTTTCTCCCCCTTTGAGTGACACCAGGTTCCCTGCGCATGCGCGGTCGGAAGCCAGTGATTTTAGTGGTCCGGGGAGTGCTTCTGTGTCACTCAAAGGGGAAGAGACTTCCCCCAGAGTGATGTCATGATACCAGAACTTGCCCACTCTCCCATCGCAGGTCTGAAACTGCAATGGGGGAGTGGGCGGGTTGTGTTCAGAGAGACAACCTGCCACCGCCCTGAGCCTGAAAATAAGAGTGGACAGACGTGCCCATTCCCGAAAAAAAAGAAGGGCACTGCGTTTCCACCCGTGCCTGCCCCTGGAAGACACCTACACCCCTGGATGGGGCCTTCTGTTGGGTCTACCA
>NW_027323459.1:0-1406 GCF_032062135.1 Pyxicephalus adspersus | reverse complement strand
TCAAGTATAATAAAGAAGAGGCCATCGGTCTCGAGTTATTTCGTATGGGGCTGAGAAACAGGGAAGAGTGAGGACTGAGGGGTGAGTAGAGAGAGGGGGCAAGGGCACCAATACCCTGTGGGTGCCCAAAAATTTAGTGTAAACCGGAATGGGGAGTAGGGGGATCCAATCCATGTTTTAATGTAAATTAGGTGCCGTAGAGTTCCACGCATGCCCAGTGGGTGGTAAATTTATAAAAGTGACTTTTAAAGCATTTTCGAAGCAGAAGTAAACCATTAGGATAAAGGCTCCATGTTTGGCTCCTCCGAGCTGGGCAAGGACGTACATTTGCACATTCAAGAAGGATTACCAGGCAAAAAGAACCTCTCCAGTGCCAAATGAGAATGTGAATTGGGCAGTTACAATGTCCAGGCTGCAGATTCTCATGGGTGCATCCATCTTTCCTCTGTCTTCTGGTGGCTTTGGAGGCTTTGCCACCTTTATAGGCCAGGTCATGTAACTCCAACTCATGAATACTGGAGTTACCTTATCTTAAAAATAAAATTCCCTTTAGTAAAATGCTGCACTCCAGCCCTCCTTTTAGTTTTTGCACAGTTGTACAGACTAACACATGGAGAAGATACAAACTCCATACAGTGTTCTGCAGATACTCCATACAGATCAACCTGTTTGCAATCTTTTACATGCGTGTGCAGTATTTTAGGGCTGACGATAGGTCAATGGATCATTTACGAATTGTTGGTCGAAATAAAAAAATTTGAATCTGATTTAGGACTTAAAAGGGGAGGTAGATTGTGGGGGGTGAAGATTTATTACATTTCTCCAAGGCTGGAGAGGATTCACTTTGATCGGTGCTGGGTGATCCAGCAAACCTGGAATAGATTTGCTATTTGGTAGCAAATGTTTTGAATCCTGGATGAGATCCATTTCAGGTTTGCAGGATCACCCAGCTTCACTGATGAAAGTGTATCCTTCTCAGCCTTGGAGAGCTTTAATAAGTCAGACCCAAAATATTTTGCAGCATGTCAGGTCACCTGGTCAAAAAAGGAAAGAATGTTTACCAGTTGTGTTGAATATTTGAAATAATATCTATATCTAAAGCAAAAACATGTATTCCATACATTTATAGAATACCTGCAGTCCAGGTCACCCGGTGCTTTGATGACGCTGTTCCTTGGGGGTGTGTCCATGACAGCCCTGGAGGAGAATGACACTTGCTAATATTCCATCCATGAGACTAGTGACATCTAGAGGTGGAAAGACTTACTGCAGGAAATAAGACTTTTTTGCCTGCTTAAAATAAGCATTTATTTTTTTTCAACTTTCAACTGGAGCTCTTCTTTAAACAATATCCCACTTTTGCTGTAAAACACTTTTTACTAGTTGGCCCATTGGTGACCTCTTCG
>NW_027323458.1:0-1406 GCF_032062135.1 Pyxicephalus adspersus | reverse complement strand
TATCTCAGTACTACTGATCTTCTCTAGCTTTTCTCAGCCACTTTACTGTCCAACTTTTTCCAAAGTTGGCTGCCCATAAATGCTCCGGACTGGCTTTGGTATAATGACAACCAGCCAGTACCCAGTATTACCAGTCCATTCCAAAAACCATTGGTTGGTAAATTACAATTTAAATGTGTTTTGGTGGCCAACTTTTCTCATGAATCAATTTTAACATACAAGGGAATGGATATATGGCAGATTCAATTACTTTATGCTGTTTATTCCAGGATTCTTGAATATCTTTTTAAGAAATGTTACATATTCAGACCTAGTAGGTTTGCTTTCCTGCTGCAACAGATGCACATTAACGTTTAATAAATGACATTTTTTTTTAGGTATGGAAATCTGTTGCAGAGCACATGGAAATCCAAATGATTAGTATTAATATTTTAGAAACTTTTCTATTATTTGCTTCTTTGTAAACTTGTCAGCAATGTGGGGCTAAACATTAAATTTCATGTTGCAGTTCAGTTTCCCGGGAGGCTTGAGCTTCCTGTAACAAACCTGATATTTAGCAAATGCAGACACATATCCTATAGAAATATATTTCAGATCCAATGCTGTGCATAATGCATTGCTCATCCTTTCCCTTCGCTAACAAATTATAACTTCATGCCCAGAGCCATCTCTCGTCTTTTGTTATCATTGTAGTGCCATGGTTGGGGTCCTTTTAATTAAACTTTGATGATGTCAGAATTTTTATGTTCAAAAATGCCTCTGCAGACTGGACTGATACTGTTGTATTTACATTTCAATTAACTTTCAATGCTAAACATCAACATGTAAGCAACCTGAGTAAATAAGTAATGGCCATTGAGATGAATAGTAGGCATGCAGTCTGTTTTGGATGTATCGTATTGGAACAATGCCAGTGGCACAAGTCAACGAGTCAGTGAGAGCTTGTTTGCATGGTTCTTCTTTTTCTGTAACTGTCTGGGTCATGGCTTTATGTCTGGGAAAATTCTGAATTTAACAAATTGGCCTCTGACTTGCATTTGCCTTGCTGCAATAAAGTTTTGCATTCCCATAGAGCTGAGCCTGTGATCTGTACATGGTTTACGGCCTCGGACCACCGGTTGGCGACTGCTGCTCTAGTCAGTGGCCTTAGTGATAATGTAGTGCCCTGGAGGAGGGAGTACGTTGACATTTGGACATTTGTGGATATTTGCCTATTTCCCCTATGTAAAGTTAAAACTTCTTCCTTTATTTCACCTAAAAGGGTTAACTTGCACTGTTTAATATTGTATAATTGCATTTTATGTGTTGTAATATATATATCCTGTTCATTATCACTACATTTACATGGCTCTGTGGAAAGGGTTAATGAATACTGAGAGACTATTAGAAAAGCTGGTAATTTTCCA
>NW_027323457.1:0-1406 GCF_032062135.1 Pyxicephalus adspersus | reverse complement strand
ACATGGGCCCCTACATGGAACTCCAAGTCAATTCAGTGAGTCAGTCCTGGATAAGTACCTACTGTTGGCTATGTCCATCACCGGTTTTACATATATTGTAACCTTACCAATTTTGCAACTTCAGTAAATTATAAAATGCAGTTTGGGCATCTATAACATTTTTCAGTGCTGTGGTGTGAGTGACTAAAATGCTGGCAAGGTGCTGGTCTCCAGGAGTCACTCAGGATTGCTTAATCCTAAATCCGGTCTGTAACTGCCACTGAGGCCATTTTTTGGCCCACAGTTGTAGCTTTTTGCTGCAGGCTCAACCACAATCCCATCCAAGTGAATGGGGGCAGATAGGAGCCATGTTTTGCACATGGCTGCGTATGATCATAGCACGATTCCTAAAAGCAACAAATTGCTCTTGACCGCATAATGCCCCTGATTCATCAAGCAAAATCGTATTATCGGTCGCGCATTCGTATTAGCGATCCGGAATCGTGCGCGATCGCGCTATTCAACAACCGGAAAACATCATGTTAGGCACATCATTGGCCACACCATGTCGGGTATGCATTGTGATCTGCGGCAATGGCCAAAGTAGCTGATTTCAACTGGCCACACCTTGCTGGGCACACAATTGACCACACCATGCCAGGCAAACCATTAGCCACACCATGCCAGGCACACCATTAGCCACACCATGCTAGGCTCATCATTGGCCACACCATGCCGGGTATGCATTGTGATCTGCGGCAATAGCCAAAGTAGCTGCATTGGCTACAGCATGCTGGGCAAACCATTAGCCACACCATGCCGGGTGTCCAACCATATCAAAAGCTCAGCAGTCTGAGTTCTGCCATCGAAAACAGAAAGAAGAATCAGGCTGAGCAAACCAGACTACCAGGAGCCTGGGAAAGGAGGTTGTGGGGAATGTGGCATCACCTCCATGGAGGAAACTAGCCAGATCCCCACCAGGCCTACCCTACTACCAACTGGGCCACAACTCTAATCATGGATCCAGGCAAAAAAACAGCCAAGCCACCACCCTGCAGGGGTAGTAAGTATGGCAGTGAAGCTGGAGCAGCACTTAGAAGAAATGGGCAGCTAATGGCGTTGCCTGGCAAATGGGAAGCTCTGATGGGTTTTGCATTGGCATCAGGTTAAAAGGGGCATCTTATTACTGACTGGCCTTGTGAGTGACATCAACAGCTAATTTGATCATGGTGCAAATTGGGGTAAAAGTAACATAGAGGGGTCGCCAGGTGGTGTTGTAGGTGGCATTTCTTTCATTTTCTTAAAAAATTATGTCAATCATCATAGGCAGCGCACATGTTTAGAACAGCAGGAATGCCATGGGGTACCTGGGGTAAAGGTACAGGAAGAAGCAGTACAACAATCTCATCCGCATGAAGGTTTAAAAT
>NW_027323456.1:0-1407 GCF_032062135.1 Pyxicephalus adspersus | reverse complement strand
AGGAGAGTTATAGAGGAAGGAGCAGAGTCCTCCAGCAGAGTATTTCAGGAGAGGAGAGTTATAGAGGAAGGAGCAGAGTCCTCCCGCAGAGTATATCAGTGTGGGGAGGGTTTGGGAATATTATTAGTCTCTATTCCCTGTGATCTGGGTGTTATTCCGGTAATAAGTGCTATGTATGGATCTCAGTGATTGATGTGAGTGCATTACATGGAGTTTGATGGGAGAACGCAAGGATTCCGCTCGGCTCCCTGACTTGGAGTAGCAGATAAAAGCATGCCGGGCGGTGCAGATAGCGCTCCGCACATCAAAGGGCAGAGATTGCTGAGTGGAGAGGGAAGCCGGCGATACAACCCATCGATTCTCTGCTCGGCAATTACCGGAGAGGAGTCCCGGACTTTGTTGTAATAATAATTCCAAGCCGTGCTTCATGATTCCAATAATAGGGAATCATGGGGACAATGCAGGGACTTCAATAGATGAGCAGATCTATCTATCTGCCCTCCATCCACCCCTTCAATAAATCTGCCCTCCATCCATCCCTTCATTTATCTGCCCAGAAGCCTGAAGCCTCCAGCACAGTTGTATCCCTTGGATTGAAAAAGATTTCACTGCATATTGTGAGCTTCTTACATTAGAAGCTGCAGCAAATCATCTAGAGCTTGTCCTATTTCTGACATCCAGTATCACCTAGCCCCTCCCTCCCCAGCCTGAATGTCCATGACCCGCCCTATCACATGTGGGCAAATGCATTCTGTCCAGGAATGTCCACCCCCTGGACCGACATCCACCAATGCCTCCATTATTGCTGAGGGCCCCTGAGAGCAGTACTGAGGCGGGGTGCTGGGGGGTTTCA
The DNA here is from genome assembly GCF_032062135.1 of Pyxicephalus adspersus. Classification (NCBI taxonomy): domain Eukaryota; kingdom Metazoa; phylum Chordata; class Amphibia; order Anura; family Pyxicephalidae; genus Pyxicephalus; species Pyxicephalus adspersus. The sequence goes on along the minus strand of NW_027323456.1, from coordinate 554 downwards.
GAAAGCTATGAACAGCACCCTGCTGGCTCCTCCCACCAGCCATGATCTGCCTGCATTACATAAAGATGGATGGCTAGCTCTATAATAAGGAATGAAAGGACAGCATAAAGGTTTATTTGTACAATTTCATCATTAAGTTGATGAGGGGAAGCAGCCAGAAAATGTCAGCAGATTCGGGAACATTGAATGATAGTTGGAGTCAGCAGACATCATCCATAGGCTGGGATTTGTTCCTTTCTGGAGGATTCTGGAGATCTCTAAATGATGGATTTTACTGCTGATTAATATTAATTATAAAGCTAAAAGCTGACATCACCCGGGGGCCCCATACAGCCCTTAGGCATTTATTGTGCAGCCCTCAGGGGCCCCTTCACACAGCCATTTGTGTTCTTTCCTAGATTCTAATTCAAGTGGAAACATTTTCTTCAGCAAAGGCTCAGAAATTACTTTTATATAATACCATACATCTGCAGTCTCTGACCGTCTCCTGTACAATGTCTGCAGTCTCTGACCGTCTCCTGTACTATGTCTGCAGTCTCTGACCGTCTCCTGTA
>NW_027323455.1:0-1407 GCF_032062135.1 Pyxicephalus adspersus | reverse complement strand
GGACAACACAAAAATGACCTCATCAGTCTGTTGCTGCTCCTTTACTTCATTGGGTTTTGCATAACTGCAGTAGAAAAAAGTCATATATGTTCTTCCTATATGTTCTTCAAACGCATATTTAGCTGTTTCCCTAGAGCCCAATTCCAGCTTGGCCAAAAAATAAATAGAATGTTCCCTCGTAGCTTATACGAGTTTAAAGGGAGGTACAGATGTCATACTCTTCTTCCTTTTTAGCACTGTCCTTGGCAGTATCCTTCATTCATCAATGGGACATATTTTCTCCTCTGGGTTAAATATTACACCTACCACCAGATAAAAGAGTAAGTTAAGAGGACTTACGTGGCTGGACTGGGTAAAAGATATGCATTCATTTCTTTGCTGAAAGTGGAGGTTTTACTGTCCACTAGTACTGTCCATTACTATATCATAGGGAATCAGACATTTCCTCAAACTTTCCCACTTAGGAATCTTTCAGATCTTCCATGTTCAATGGTAGTAATTGATTGCCACAAGGGAATGTTTAAGACAGAGCTCAGCATCTTTTTTGGCCACTAGGCCATTTCAGGGGTATGCAGGAGCACACTAGGCTGGACTCTTTCTCGTGTCCCACCCTATTGGCCCTTTCCCCCACCAGGAATGCCCCCTGAAAGGAAATCCTTCTCATCCGTATGCATTGCTGTTCCCTATTTACCATGGTGGCGGAAGTGGTAACGCCGGTTGTGGTAAATAGAGAAGGGAGCCACCACACAGAAGCTCAAGAGCCGCATGCGGCTCTGGCTCCAGTAAATTGTTCCGGCTCCGCCGTGGGTTGTCGGCCGGCATTAGGCTGCCTTTAGGGTTTTCTAAAGTAGTGGAATTACCAGGGTCACCAAATAGAAACATAATTTATTGAAGTATTTACTTCTGCTATATAACAAGTTCAGGTTTCTTTGGAAGCTGCAAGGAAATACGGCAGTACTCATTGTGTAGCTGGAATTCTAACACAATGCTCTATTTGAACAATTAAGTTGAATCTCAAAGTGATTAATTTCCACAAGGTAACATCTGGATTTTGAAGTGGAGGACTCTTTCTGAAGCTATATAAAGCCTGTCAATATGCTAGAAAGTAATTATAGATCACATATTATTGTGTGAATTCCCTGGGTGCATAATGCAGGAAATTCAATAAATCGTTGGATCCTTTTCTGAAATTCTAGACTCTTGCTTACAGTCTAAGGCTGTACAAGTTCCAAAAGGCAATTAATAAGTTATGTTTTTCAATTCCATTAGGTCATAATAGTATAGCGTAAAACAGTTTAGTATAGTAAAGTGGGGGATTGTATAGCTGAATGAGATAGCAAGCATGAACATAAGTTATTTTTAACATTTAAAGCAGGCTGCTACACTTTATAATTAAAAAGCATAACC
>NW_027323454.1:0-1407 GCF_032062135.1 Pyxicephalus adspersus | reverse complement strand
TGTTTGGGTTTACCATTGGGCACAGTGGACGTGTGGAAAGAAGAGGCAACATGATTCTGGACACCTGACCATCTGTGAGACAACCCAATACAAATAAATGGGTATTACTACAGAGTTGTCACCCTTCTATCAGCTAAGAAGTATTTGTGAGGTCATGGCCTGATGTTGGATGACCAACACTCCAGTTTGGTTGGGATGAGGTCAGGGCTCTTTGAGGGTCACTTGAATTCCTCCACACCAAACTCATCCAACCATGACTCCGCAGAGCTGGCATTGTATGGGGTCATACAAGAACAGAAAAGGGCCATCACCACCACATGGCTTGGAAATACAAATGACAATGCTGGAGCATTACCAGAACCCTTCACTGTCATTGGGTCAGGTGACCACATATAAGTAGTTGAAATAGTCAGGTGACCACATATAAGTAGTTGAATGGGTCAGGTGACCACATATAGGTAAGTAAAAAGATCAGGTGACCACATATAAGTAGGTGAGATGGTCAGGTGACCACATGTAGGTAAGTGAAATGGTCAGGTGACCAAATAAGTAGGTGAGATAGTCAGGTGACTACATATAGGTAGGTAAGATGGTCAGGTGACCACATGTAGGTAGGTGAGATGGTCAGATGACTACATATTGGTAATTGAGATGGTCAGGTGATCACATATTAGTAGGTGAGATGGTCAGGTAACCACATGTAGGTAGGTGAGATGGTCAGGTGACTACATAAAGGTAGGTAACATGGTCAGGTGACTACATAAAGGTAGGTAACATGGTCAGGTGACTACATATTAGTAGGTGAGATGGTCACGTGACAACATATAGGTAGGTGAGATGGTCAGGTGACCACAAATAGGTATATGAGATGGTCAGGTGACCACATATGGGTAGGTGAAATGGTCAGGTGACCACATATAGGTATGTGAGATGGTCAGGTGACCAGCTAATTGTCCCTATACTATGGACTGTCATTCAAAGTCACTTACACATTGCCATAATGGTCCCTGCTAGGTTTAGATTGGTAAAACAGGAAAATGTATATAGGTGATTCTAGCCTAGGATTAAGTGTTATATATAAGGCACCAACACATGACGTAGCGCTGTACAACAATCAGGGCTGCAGATGACAAACATTCATACATGACAGATACAAATAACCACCCAGGAGGAGGAGGAGAGGGCCCGGTGGAGAGCTTCAAGCCCATCCTAGGGATGTCCCTAATGATTGTGAACTTCTGCTGTTAACAAAGCAATGTGTTTATTGCACTGAATGAGAATTAAAGGGTATGAAAACCCCAACAATGCACCGATAATGGGTAGAGAAACGTGAGCGAGCGTTGTCACCATTGGACAAGATCACTGGGTGAAAATAATGAGATGAAAGTCTAAAATAAAAACAAATGC
>NW_027323453.1:0-1408 GCF_032062135.1 Pyxicephalus adspersus | reverse complement strand
TATTATTATTATTATTATTAATAAACAGGATTTATATAGCGCCAACATATTATGCAGCGCTGTACATTAAATAGGGGTTCAAAATGACAGACGAATACAGACAGTGATACAGGAGGTGAGGACCCTGCCCCTAAGAGCTTACAAGTAACACACAATAGGAGGGGAGAGCGTTAATAAATCAGGCCCACTGTACCACGTTTGAAAAAATTGGTTTTGAGTGCTCTTTTAAATGAGCAGAATAGGAGAATGAACTTTCTGCTGAAGCAGGTCTCCCACAGAATTCCTTATTCCGTGTGATTTAATAAAGGTTACAAGTTACCCTAAAGGCTTTAGACTTAATGAGGGCTTTCCTGCAGACAGATCTCTTATCACTCGTGTTTTCTGTATTATGAGGCTGCTGACCTCCATGCTTGTTGCCAAAAGGAAAAAAAATGTCCTTTATTCTTTGCCTTTTAGTAAACCCTGTGATGGCAGAACACAAAGAATTGTAGGGAAGGCATTTTCCATAAAAAGTGAAAATAAAATGTGTCTTCTGGCAAAATATCATTTCACGTTCAGCTGAAAAGCTAGACTTTTATTAAAAAAGCGAAACACCCCACTGCTGCTTTTGTCTAATATAGCATTGCATGAAAAGGATTATAATCAGGGCTAGAGTCATATGTAACACATTCAACACCATGACTAACTTACATGTGCTTGTATGTTGTATAAATCCAAAGAGTGTTTGAAATGAAACATAGTTTGTATTTTTAGTAAAAAAAAAAAAAAAAATTATTCAGTGATAATTTATATTGGGTTCTAACTGATTACCAGTTTAAATGTCAAATGTGAGGTTGGTTTAATATATAAAATATAATATATATCTTATGTGCAAAACTGGGCCTGATTTTTTAAAGATCTCCAAGGCTGGAGAGGATACACTTTCATCAGTGAATCTGGCTGATCCAGCAACCCTGGAATGGATTTCTTCAAAGTCATTTGCCTTTTGCTAGCAAACCTGGATCCAGTCTAGGTTTGCTGGATCACACAACTTCACTAATGAAAGTATATCCTCTTTAGCCTTGGAGAGCTTTAATAAATCAGGCCCCCACTGTACCAAAGAATTTGTACTTTCACTATAGGCAAAGTGAGTTTTGTTGCAAGAAGTGGAACTATATTGTAAGATAGCATGTTGAAGTTGCAGTAATGAGTTAAAAAGTGACTATCCATGGTGTCATATGCAGGCTTCTATACCAGTGCCATGTAATAAGAATCTTAGCCAGCATTTGCTTTTGGTGATATGTGTAATCACTAAGGCACCCTCATGCACAAAAATTACAAACTAGATTTTCTCTTTTGTTTTGTAATTTTCTTTCTCATGGAAAAGGGGCCACAGCTTGCCTATATATATATATATATATATATATAT
>NW_027323452.1:0-1408 GCF_032062135.1 Pyxicephalus adspersus | reverse complement strand
GTTGGTTACTTTTTTACGAACGATTTTTTGCCCAATCGATCGTTCGTCGTTCGATTGGAACGATAAAAATTGGAAGTGTGTACGCACCTTAAGTCTACATGAATTTGTCCAAGTTTAAAATGGCTATTCTTTAGGAAAAGCCTACCATGGTTTGAGGAATCTGATGTGCAAAATAAGTTTGATTTTACCTAAATAAATCGTATATCACTGGATAAAAGTTTTTATAATTGTTGCTAAGGAGTAAAAGTTGTGTTATACTGTGTATGTCCACCAAAAATTTGGGCAGTGGTAGAGGAATTGTATTCTGTTATCTCCTATCTCCTTCCCTCGCTATCTGTCTTGCTGACAAGGTTTTACCAGGCAGGAGGTTGTGGGAAATCTCTCTGGTGGGAAAAAAACAATATTTTTTTTCATAGTAGAGGTGAGATCCGCACTCTTATTTTCCTATTCACCACAGGCTACGTCACCCGATCTCGGTAACTGCCTGCGCAGTGGGGGATTGGGTGATGTAGGGAGAAGGTGGAAGAAGTGCAAAGATAATGTTGATGCTCAATGCGTCCTCTGAGCCGGAATGAAGGCGGATTACAGGACAGCGTGGGACCCAATCCAGGAATCCTCCAGAGGGATCGACAGATCTGCAGAAGTAAAGGCAGGTAAGATTTTTTTATTTTTTAAGTTCCGCTTTAAGTTACCCCCTACACAAAATTTTGCTGGTGGTGTCATCTATAGTCTGCTGCTATTAATCATTAGCTGCATGATAACATGGGTTTATAAAAATGTGGAATTTAGTATCAGGCTCATTTATCTTTTAAAGCCCACTCTACATTTACATTTTTTAAAAATAAATTTGTGTGTTGCATAATTGTTATTTTTCTGTTCTTCAGGTTCAGAATCTGGCTGTCCGAGGTCAGCAAACAGGTCAGCCCACTTCCACTTCTGCAGGATCTACCATTGCCCATCCTGCTCCTCCACTATCTAAACCAACTACACATACAGTACCCTCTTCTTCAGCAACCCCACAAATTCCTTCCTCCCCTGTACCACAGACTGTAAAGAGTCCTTTGGGTCCTTCAGGAGGCACTGTGAGCCAAGGGAGTCAGACAGAGGCAGAGGGTAGAAAAACAGAAGGGGAGGGGGTACAGCAGAGTGTTGGTATCAACCTGACCAGAGCCGCAACTCCAGCACCCAATCAGACCCTGATTAGCTCTGGTGAGTTCCACTTTATCTTTGTTTAGTGCTTTGCTTGGTATTCATTGGTCTTTATTACCCTCCCTAGCAGTCGGCTTCTGGACGTATTTCCATGCAAAAAGCGGTACCATTTTTTGCATGGAAATTTATTTTACTTTGTACCCCTTTAATTCTCACCAACACATTTCTAACAGTTAATAAATTTAATAATAAACTTAAC
>NW_027323451.1:0-1408 GCF_032062135.1 Pyxicephalus adspersus | reverse complement strand
AGAAAACACCAATGGTGTGACATAAAGCAAAGGAACAATAATAATGCGGGCTGACTGGCCGGGGGAAGATCTGAGCCTGCTGCACACAGTGATATGGGGCCGTAGAACCACAAGTCCCAGCATGCAGCGCTGCCGGCCCCAGTCACAGCTGGAAAGTTACCGAACACCGGGGGGTCCCACTAACTCTGACAGGTGGGAAGTTTGCGGCCCTCCCCCATCCTATGGAAGTCAGTCAGGGCCTTACCGAGTGGTTGACTCCCCACATGAAGACGCTGATTAGCTGCTCGCTGGCCCGGAACACCTTCACCTTCTGCTGCACGAAGTGTTTCTTCTTGGTTTTGGTCTTGGCGGTGGTGGCGGGCATTATCCCCACAGCCGCAGAGGAAGCAGCGGGCACAGCGGCAGAGGAGGACATTTCACCACCGCTTCTACCCCCCTCTCGCCTCCTGCTCAGTCCCAGGCTCCCCTGACGGCCTCCGCTGCCGCTCTCCGCCCCTCTCAACTCACCTGAGCGCTGGGCGCGCCTGCGCAATGGGATTCCTCTGCCGCCGCCCAACGGGCTGGCTGGTCACATGACCTAGGGTCAGTGAAGCAGAGAGAGCGGGCTTTGTGCTTCTGTCATGTCAGAACTGTGACTGGGCACACATGGTTGTCATGGGGATGTTATCAGTCTGCTTTATAGTTCTCTGTATCCATAGATAAACTTTTACTTCAGATGTTATTACCACGAATAAAATAAAGTTTTCTTTTCTTCATGGAGTTCACATGAATACTTGTTTTTCTGGCCATCATTCCTATATAGGAAAGTATAAAATATCTGACCCCTGCACTACCTTTATGAGGGTGGCTATAGGCTTTGTCTATATGGCCTAACCAGGGGTCATCCAGCAGGGGCCCCACAGCAGCTTGCACTGTCCTATGTCTGCCTGCACACCCACCCTTCTTCACACTCCATCAGAATCCTGTTCACCCATCTCTTGGGGACAGGATAGAGAATTCCCCCAGCATTTCCCGCACCAGCCACTTCTCAGGACTGACTACTCAGCACGGTGGGGTGTCGGGCCACTGGTCAGTTGTGCAGAGGGACCCAATGTTGGCTGCGCCTGGCAGCTGGGTGTACCATAGGTTAGACATAGCCACCCTCATCAGCACTGCAGCCAACATATAGGACTGTTTCCATCCACATAGCAGACAATTGATTCAAAATGATGGATCACCCAGGATAGTCTATGCTCTCCAGCCTTGGAGCACTTTAATAAATCAGGCCTGATATGTATTGTGAGGCGAGCAGCTCACATAACCATGATTATAGAGCTGCGCTCAGGTCTCTGATAGAAATTGAGGATTAGAACTCCTGAGGTTGGAGGTGCAGATCAAATGATCACCAATTTACAAGCTTGTTCAGGGA
>NW_027323450.1:0-1409 GCF_032062135.1 Pyxicephalus adspersus | reverse complement strand
GTTATTAGTATACCTGTATCTGAATGAGTGATCACTTTTCTAAACAGTTACTATTTCTTTGGACTACTAAAAAAAAAATATATATATATATATATATATATATATATATATATGTAAATAAATAACTGAATGTGTGTGTGTGTTTGTGTGTAAGATAAGTCACTTAAATCACAAATAAATCTCTATATTGTTTTTTTCCCTTTTGATATGTTCCCATATGTCCCATGAATTCCTGGCAATTTGTAGAAAATTCCATTTGCAATTAAAATTAAATTCATTAAAAAAAAGGAAGAATATTCATATCTGCAGAACGTTTAAAATATTAAGTTTCTTAGTTAAGGAAACTCAACCCAAGCCAATTTGAATGGGCAGCCCAACACATTAATACTCAACGCCCATGTTCATGCACTTTATTGTGTTGCTGTATGATGCAATGTACTGTGTGGCCATAGGAAAGTTGTGTTTGCCTGACATTTTTCAAATCCTTTATACAGATAAATCTCAAATAGACTTCCACTAGGTGGTTCTGAACCTTTACACCTATCCCCCAAATATGGATTCTTGTCCTGTTCATCATTATTGCAGATAAATACAAATAAAACAACACATTCACAGCACAATGGGAATGTGAAAAACAGTTTTTCACATATGTTTATTGAAAATCCTTCCTGAGTAGACCCAATATGTTGAGGTTGATTTACTCAATGGTTTTTGTTCTATTTTTAAACATTGTTTTAAAAAAGTCCAAAAGTTTTTATAGAAGAAATTGAAGAATTTGTCAAATGTATTTTCCATTTGTTGTTGGTTTTGTCCCATTGAAAGATTTTCCTTCATTTCCTGTCAAGTCGTCTCTCAGGGGATTGTAGAGACTTACACTTATTGAGATAATGTCGTTATTTGGTCCAAGATTGATGGTCAAAAATGCACAAAGGAAGTGATACTATAGGCTTCCAAGCAGGGGGTCCCTGATGTTGTGGGAAAGGTCCAACACCCAATGTAGGTGCCTGAGAGAAGAGTAGCTTGCAAGTTGTTACAATGCTCAGGTAGATAATAGTTTAAGTGAAGAAGTTTCAGAATGGGTATGGGAGCCAAGGGTAGAATCTCAAGCTGTCAGCCCCTACACAATGCTATCTTCTTCCTATATCCAATGCTAAAATAAATTTTTGAGCTATGCTTTAAAAGTGAACTCAAGAATAAGCAAATATTTTGGAACTGGAAGAGCAATGTTAGTGTGACATAAATCTTTAATGTGCTTGGGGAGTTTTTTACAAATCTGTGCAGTAAATAAGTAAAAAAGACCCATCACTGCCACACTCTATCCTCGTGCAGGGTGACTGGTCTTGTATCCGCCCCCTCCTGTAGTTTTCTACAGGCAGGCTATAGTGGGTGGAGCTACCAGGCACCTCCTA
>NW_027323449.1:0-1410 GCF_032062135.1 Pyxicephalus adspersus | reverse complement strand
CTGTCCTTATCATACTCCCACGCTTACCGTATTCCTGTCTTCACCATTCACCCACCCTCACCATGCTCCTGTCCGTGCCATTCTCCCACCCTCACTATATCCCTGTCCTCAACATTCTCCAACCCTCACTATATTCATGTTCTTACCATTCACCCATCTTCACCATATTGCTGTCTTCATTATTCTCCCACTCTGACCATACTCCAGTCCTTACCATTCCCGCACCCTGTCCGTACTTCTATCCTCACCATTCCTTCATTCTCACTGTTGCTGTTATAAATTCCTTTAAACTATCAGCACAGACAGTTCATATTCCTGATACTTTGGTACTGGTCACCATGCTGGGCACCATACAGCCTCCATTCAGGCCTTCTCTTGGTGGCAGATATTCTCAGAGGCTTAGAGCGGATAATCCGTCTAATTATAAACACAAAGTGCTCCAGCAGAAGTAAAAATAGTCTGTGGTGGGCAGAGGGAGCTCTGTGAGGAGCTCAGAGCTGCTTTGTCTGGCACTTGGTAGTTCTGGCTGGCTCTATGAAGAGTCATCCATTGGAGCCTCAAGGCTTCTGGCATGAAAAGGCCTCACTCTCCCTCCTAGCAGTGACTGACTATGACCGAGCCCTGGCAGGATCCTGGCTGCATCATACAGACAGCTGCCTCCACCTCCTTCTAAATAAAACTTAGAGGAACTCCGAAACCTCTAAGGGGAAAGTTTTCAAGTCGTGACAAATCCAGAAGAGATCAACAACGCGCCAGTCCCTAACAGGAACTGAGGATGTGATGAGTGAATCCAGTAAACTTTAGGTTGTCTCCAATTAGAAGAATTTAGATTACTAAATAAATACATAAATAGTTCTGCACCTAAATATGAAACTTAAATTGCATAGAAGTCAATAAGAGAAAAACTCTCAACAAAAATACTTAGTTATTGTCATCCAAATGACATACATTGTTTTGGATGTTTTGGGTTATTGTCTGGTTTTGTGTGTATTCTACTATTGCTCGATGTTTCTAAACATGTTACATATACCAAAAAATATTTGTCTTTGTTGCTGTTTTCACCATTTTTTTGTCTAAAAACTCCAAAAACCAAGAACAATGGATTTAAAACCTTAAACCTTTTTTGTGCATTTTGGTTTACTTTTTTTAGTAAGGAGTTTAGTCCATAGTCACCTAGTAGCAAAAAAAGATTTATTACTGATCTGTCTGGTGGGCAATGTCTTGATTTTTTTGTTCTCTTGCAGAACAGGGGGGGGTTTATTTTTGCCACTATCCAATATTTTTGGTTCCCCCCATTGGACTTTTTGGTTCCTCCACTTAGTTGTCATATAACTATGGAGGACATAGGAAAGTACAAAAAGACCCACAGAGCACAGTGAAGGGCCCAGAAGTGTTGAATAGCAGTAATGA
>NW_027323448.1:0-1410 GCF_032062135.1 Pyxicephalus adspersus | reverse complement strand
TGAATGAAGAGTGCAGGGGATACAAAGTTAGGTGATGAATGAAGAGTGCAGGGGATACAAAGTTAGGTGATGAATGAAGAGTGCAGGGGATACAAGGTAAGGTCATGAACGGTGTAGAGGGTGCAAGGTTAAGTGATAAATGATGGGTGCAGGAGATGAAAGGGTAGGTGACAAATAAATGGTGTAGGGGGTGCAAGGTTAAGTGATAAATAATGGGTGCAAGGGATGCAAGGGTAAGAGGACATAGGAAATGAAGGAGTATTTGATAAACGAAGGGTACAGAAAATGAAAGGGCCAAATAAGCATTAAGAATACAGGAGATAAAAGAGTAAGGGATGAATGAAGGATGCAGGGGATGCAAAGAAGTGATGAAGAAAATGGAAAAAAAATGTTTTATACCTTTTTAAAATGATTGTGCGGAGATTATAATGTATATGTGAAACTTTTGCTTTTGGCACAGTAATAAAAGCCTATACATTATATTGTGCATACAAAGACTGCAACAAATATGAGATTCAGTTTTGCTCCTCTAAACGCTGCCATTGCTAGAACAATAACAAAGCTGACATTTACCCCCAATATTTTTCACATTGGGTGCTCCAGGCTGTACAGACACCGGGACAGAAACTGAAATATGGAACATCAATATACGTGAATATGGAACTTTCCTCTGCACCCAGACACCCTGAGAAAGTGAATATAAAGACCAGGTGTATATATATATATATATATATATATATATATATATATATATAAATATGGAGAGTTCAAGTATATACATATATATTTATACATACATACATACAGGGAGAGTTCAGGCATACAGTATACATACAAGGTATAGATATTGCTGTTTGGAAACAGCCTTCTATCCCTTCCCAGATTGATGGGCAGCAACAATTGTATTTATAAGACCATTGCTGATGTCTTTCCTTAACTGCCTTGGCGGTGTTCCAGAGTGTGGCTCGGGTCGAATTTCACATACCAAAAGCAGTAACCCCGAGCCACACTTGGGATAGAAAAAAAAATCCTACTTGCCCCCCTCGATCCAGCGGTGTCCTCAGTGATTTCGTCGGCTTCTGCATCACATCCTTGGCTTGATCGATGTGATCCATGAAGTGTCGGTACGCTGGGGGGGGGCGTGGCAGGAATTTTAAAAACATTGTAATTTGTTTTTAAAACATTGCTCACAGTTGCTAAAGTTATAAAAAATAAATCCAAATAAATCCAAAAGTTTATTCTATTGTACCCTTGTTTGGACAAATTAAAAAATAAAAAATTAAGTTAATTTTTTTAAAATTTTATTTAAAAAATTTTTTTATAATTATTTATTATATTATAATTTATGATTTTTATCATACCCGTGAGTTATTCCTAATAATTACAGGCCTAAAATATTAAACAACAAAT
>NW_027323447.1:0-1411 GCF_032062135.1 Pyxicephalus adspersus | reverse complement strand
ACATGATTTTCCTCCTGGTAAAGCTGAATTTTCCAGGATAATCATTAATCTGGTGAAGTATAAGGGCACATTAACACAACATTCGTCTATAAGAGCTGACTGTTGTATCTCCTAGCTATTTCTGCTTGTTAAATCGGCAAATAACCTTTTCTCCGCCTGTAGCAAAGAAGGAGAGGTCTGCTGTGCTAAATACTGTAATGTGTCAGAAGGCAGCTGGGGCATCACCAAGACATCGGAATTTTCTTGTATTTGATTTCAGGGCAATCTTCTGTTAACTCATTTAGTTAAAGCCCTATTTTTTTGTAATTGCTTCTTATTTAAACCTTTGACCATCAGATATTTTAAGTGTTTTTGTGTTGCACCGCACCAATAATATTTTTTTCTGTATATTTGTTTTTAAACTAACAAGACTTAAGATGTCAGGTTACAAAAATTTCCCATTTTATTTCCGGATGAATACTCCAGATATTTAAAGGAAAACTGAGCCAATCATCCCAAGCACATAATATTCATTCCATTTTACCTATAAGGTAATCAAACAGCAATCTAAGCTTTTATTACCTGGAATGTCATAGGGGGAGTAAAATGGTAAATACTTTATTTGGGTGAAGAGAGAATTGAGGAGAATAATAAGTATGTGGTTTAATATAGTAGAAGTATAATATGTGTAGGACCACATCCAATGTACAATGCGTATTGCCAAATCTAAACATCATACAAAAGTTTATTTTATGTCCTCTATAAGTAAATCCAAGCCAAGGTTTCTGAATACCATCACCCTCTGGGGGGCCACAGAGAATGCATAGACAGAAAAACTCTGCTTGCCGTTTTTAGTAGTATAGGTATACACTTTTTTGCTGTCATTCACTAATATTTTCACCAGTTTGCTAACCCAGGTTCAATTTTCAACATTTCCTCTATTAAAACCATAACTTTCACCTAGAAGAGTCAGTTTCATCTTATATCTGCTTCCCTTTACTAATTATCCCTTTTAAAAGTCAAGAGATGAATATTCACTCACAATGTTCACCAATTGGTTCAATATTGCAAAATGCTAAGGATTCCCTGCTTTCATGTAATTCACAGTAGCTGGGATGTTTCAACCTACAGAGAGCACTGAACAGGTGAAGCATTTCTAGGGTTCATTTCCTTAATATTTCCTTTACAAAGCCCCACCATATAATTCATGGGGGATGGTATCCTCTAACAAGGGCCCTAACATTGGGGGAAAGGGGTGGAAATAAGGCCCCCCTCCAAATGTGCCCTAATGTTAAGGGGCATAGTGACAGCCTAGTCTTCTGAGGTGCAAAAGAGCCCGGGTGCCGGATTGGGAAGAGGGATTCATATCTCCCATGGCAGTGCCCAGCTCACCGTGTTAGTGAGCAGCTGTGTGCTCTGCATTGGTATTATT
>NW_027323446.1:0-1411 GCF_032062135.1 Pyxicephalus adspersus | reverse complement strand
TGCGGCTGTGTGTTAGCCCGCTGTGTGTACGCCCGCTGTCTCCCGCTCGGTGAGTACTGTTTTAATTTATGTTTGCTTTTCTTTTTTCTTTTTCTACTAGGTCTTATTTTCGGGGTAGGTCTTATATTAGGGCAGGTTGGGGGAAAAGTGCTAGGTCTTATTTTCGGGGTAGGTCTTACTTTCGGGGAAACACGGTAGAAGTGATAGGTTGGTGATGGATTGGTGTCTTGGGTAATGGTTGAAGGAGCAGGGTGACACAGACGAAGAACTGGCCTTGGTAATGTCTTGCATTTTATTGTTAATTTATTAGGAAAACTGCTGAATGATTGGATTGGCATATCGGGATGTCACCATTTTTGCCCCCCATAATAAATTGACAAAAAAATACTATTGAATAAATATTTTGATATAGCCATATAGGTGTTCATCAGGGGAGTGACCAGTATAGGAATAAAATATAATGAGAAGTGACTATAAGAATTGGGCAGTTAGACGCATAATTAGGGCAGGTACCTAGACAGACTCTGGCATTTCTGAGGGGTAATGAGAAAAAGACAATATTATAACTGTAATCATATATTTTGATATTACTGTATAATATATATGTTATTTATGTGTTTTAACATGTCATGGGTGTTTGGTCCTTTCATTATATTACTAAAGGTCAGAGGTGTTACCACTGTACTGTAATGTTATTGCATTTTGTTTACTGTATTCTGGGCAAACTTGGTTTGGTTTTAGTTTGTTTTTGTTAAGTTTGTTTTTTTTTTATTTTTTGCTCCTCTCCTTTTTTTTCTCACAGCATTTTTAGTAATGCATAGGCTGTATTGTCTAACTATTTTGGATGTTTGTATGCTATCATTTTAGCTTTGTAATTTTCTATGTAAAATTGAAAATTTAGTAAAATTATTGGAAACAACAGAGAGCTAACACAGCAAGCTGTAAGTCTGTTGATATGGCAGAATTAATAGATTTACAAGTCACATATAAATGCATCCCGAAAGAATGACTTATGCCAATAGTCTGCAGTTTTCTCTTTGTATCCATACTCTGACACGCCAGGGACTAAAATGCAGAATATATATGTTGTGTCATGTTTTTCTCTAATGTCAGATTTTTTTATTATCATGATGCATAAGCCAAAAAAGTATCACAATATGAATTTTTATTGTAAAAAGAGCAGCATAAAATGTCACAACACCAAATTTATACTTACTTATGAAGGCCAGAGACTTTATAATTCAGCATCATAAATCTGCTCATGCAGGCATGAATGGAGCCATCTCGCATAGTAATGTGAGTAAGAGAATACTAGAATGAAGCCAAGCAACACTGCTAATCCAAATCCCCTGCAGAATACATTTAGATGGGTCATAAAAACCAAAACTATTCTAGAGGTCTATCCCCTCAC
>NW_027323445.1:0-1412 GCF_032062135.1 Pyxicephalus adspersus | reverse complement strand
GTGTAGATTTCAGTGCCTGGATATTGCTGGGACAATATCAAAGCACCCATTGGTCAGAAATAGCTTTGGGGGACCTTGGAGTTGTTGCAATGTAATGGTAGCCCAGTGGTGGAACCACTTGGGACCTCTCATGCAACTTAGTGGGGAACCCAAACATAATGGCACCATTGTATATATTCTGTTAAATTTCACAGAGCACCAAAGGACAGGGCGTCTGACCTTTTTGGGGGTTCACCCAGAAACTTACTGAGGAGGATGTTGTTGCCAAAACTGTGGTAAATTTCAGACAACATTTTTTTATAATTTTAGATATTCTAGGAAAAAAGTTAAAACTTTATCATTTTTTGATATTTGGTTCTTGGTAGTTTTTCCCACTTTTGTCCACATGTCTTATGTCACAGGTGAAAGAAGTGAGGTTAAGTTTCCAAACAAGTATTGTAAACAAAAATCTAAATTTAAACACTGCATAACAATGAATATGGTATGTCTGTGGAGGATTATTTACCCATGATGGGAAACTTCTAACTTGACCACCCTTCCGGGAAGCAGTTGAAGCAATGGGTTCAGATCCACTTTAACAAAACTTTGAACCGTTTATTACTACAGGTTGACAAATGCAAAAATCTGTTAACTTTTGGACCTGAGGAGTGCCGGATTTTTGAAAATTCCAGATTTTTGAAGGTTATATATGCTGTATATATTAAAATAAAGTGACATTAAAGGAAAAGCAAAACAGTTTTACAGAATTGTAGTTCAACAAAATAAAATAGTGCCTAAGAATTTTAATTATTATTGTACCCGAAAAGAAACTAAATAGCAGACAGGCTGTCAGGATGGTCATCTTCATGAGACAGTAACTGCATCCTCAGCAGCCAAAACAGCTTCAATTTGTAGAGGAAAAGCAAGATCTAACAGCTGATTCTGGAGTACAGCACCATCAAAACATAAATGGCACCTCCAAAAAACTGTAAATTTGAAAATGTGCTCCAAAATCAATGCCGGATAACTGAAGGTTCAGGATTATTGAAGTTCAACCTGAAGTTCAAGATTTTTGAACGCCAACCTGTATTACTGCTGCCTGAGTTGTGCAATACAAAACCTGTTCTAAGTATTTCTTGCTATTCATAACAACCTTAATGCTATCCTGCTAATTGTGGCAACTGAAGAACCCTTGTGATATGTTTACTAGTCAAAGATTTAGAAATAAAAATTAATTTCAGTTTGCATAATATCCACAATTAACTTTATACAGTAGAAAAAAAGAATACAAAAACTGTGTTTATTCAATGGGGTTGGGTCTACTTAGCCAGTGCAATAAATAGGGTGGGACACATTGGTACACACAAGTATTTTCCCCATTTAGATTGGGCCACTGCTTCCAGGAGAGGAGACTTAAGGGACATCAGAATATA
>NW_027323444.1:0-1412 GCF_032062135.1 Pyxicephalus adspersus | reverse complement strand
TTTACAAAACACTGTCACCAGGACCCAGCACTGTATTACCTTCCTCTGAGGGTGTTTTCCTACTACTCTGTATGGTCAGCACACATCTTCAGTTCGACACCCAAAACCTCCATAATCATCATCTCAGTATTATCACATTCTACACCTTCATGTGTCCCATCTCCCAACTCATCTTCCCCCACCCACCTACAGTTCTTGGCCCTCTCCAATGCTCAATGCCCTCTCCAAAAAGCTCAAAAAGATCCTTAATCTGTCAATACAAGAAGGAGTTCCACAGCAGTCTCTGCCCCAGAATTTATTTGTAGAAAAATGCATGTCTCCTTTCCCAACCATAGCCCCACCAGTGGCATAAATCACAAAATGTAATGGATGGTCCCTTGTAGAAATCATCTGTAAATTGGGCAAACATTTTTAAGGTCCTTGTCTGCTGGGGAGTCTGTTTGGGAAATATGTATAGAAGCTGTATTACATTGTTTTTACGTAAATACCAAGTTTAATACTGAAGAACGCTAATTTTAATAATATGGCGGAATTGCATACTTTCCTACTTACATGTAGTAGCAATACAATATATAACAAACCAAAAAAATAGCAAACGTTCATTTTTTTGTAAAAACGATTTATGTAGAAAAATACCAAACATTGCTATTTTTTATAATTCCTTTGGGCAACAAAGGACACTTTGGCACTAATGTTTGGCTAATGTGAAACAATGTTAAAATGTGCCATGCTCCATGACCTCATTAAAATTGATATTCTCACAATGACAAGGTTATGTAGGGCACTTCACATCATTATCAGCTGTGTCTGGCTGCAGTAAGATGACAGTACAGAAGAACCTTCATTTACCATTAAAGCCAAACACAGACTCCACTGAGTGTCTAAAAAGAATGATTTGTTATTTGAAACTCTCTGTATATCAAAGATAGGGCCTAGAGGCGAAGCATTGTCCACCAATAAGTTCAATGCTTTCAGGCTTTCAACTCTTCCTACCTGTCCATCCAGTTGCTCTGAACTTCTGTAGGTGCCCATGCTTATGACCACAAATTTGTACTTGCTCCCCACAATGGCTATTAGAGGAGCCATCCTGACACTCGAAGTACACTTTTCTCTCTGCCACAAGAAAAATGGCTACTGGGAATGTACACTCATGTAATCTTCCTATACTCCCACAGTTGTGAATAGGAGGGCTGTTTGGCAAATCAATAGTTTTTACATGGCACCAAACAACCTGCTTTTGTCAACTCAAAAATTAGCTATTCCAAACTATTTGGAGAACCCCTAAAAACAGCATAAAACTGTTGTATGCAGATTTCATTTTTTTTTTAATTAAGTGTCAGTGTAAACAAGGTCTAAAACCCCAAATATACACCTTAAAGCGGAAGGAAATAAAAAATAAAAAATTACACTTA
>NW_027323443.1:0-1412 GCF_032062135.1 Pyxicephalus adspersus | reverse complement strand
ATATAAGACCTACCCTGAAAATAAGACCTAGTGTGTTTTTGGAAGCCCAAAAAAATATAAGACAGTGTCTTATTTTCGGGGAAACACGGTAGTAAAAAGTATTGTCTTTTTTTTTTTTACAACAAAATTAAAAAACCAGGCTGGTGGTTATTGCAGAAAAAAAGCAACCCCCTTCAGCAATAACCCAACTTGCTGATCACACCGGTGAAATGTGAAAAAGCTGAGCTTTGCAGGAACAGCTTCTTATTTGGTTCCTAGGGAAACACAGCAAACCTAACCCTTGCATGTGCCAGGGATAAAAGAATGCCTGCGCGGGAGTTATGTTTTCCCGGCATGGCCAATCAAGCTCGGCAAAAGAAAAAATAAGGTGACAGCATTCCTGTAATAAAACGCAGATAAGCAAGTCGTGAGGCCTTAGTTTCACATTAGGAATATTTACCTAGTATACTACGAATAGAATGATTTCACAATCATTCAGAACTGTAATTTCTACACTCACCATCTTATTTCCTCCTCTGATGAAAATTGTCACAGCTCTTGAATTCTTACATTGTTCTATAACAAGCATTCTATCTTTTGTTGTTCCAAAGGATATTTCTTTAACTATACCAGCATATCCAAGCTTCTCAGCTGTTAATTCACAGAATCGTGGAACAATACGACCTCCAGTAGCAATAGCTATTAACTGAAAAAAAAAACAAAGCACATTTAAAGTCAAAGAAATGGTTTAATTCTGAAGTCTAAGTTGATTTCTATTGATTTCTAAATTTCTATTTTGTTTCTTACCTCTATTTCAGGCCCACCAACCCATCGAACAGCAGGTAGCTCATTTTGAAACAATAAATGATTTGCTTCGTCATCAAATCCCCACTGGCATATGGCTAAATTTGCACCAGTGTCTTTAATCTATACAGAGATGGAGGAAAAAAAAAAAAAACATTTTGAATGCAAAACTTCAGACATCATAGCTAAATTAAATGGAAAAATCATGAATTGAAAAACAGTAACATTTACACGCATTTTGAAAATGACACAGAGGTCGCTGAAAAGATAAAATGCATACATGTGACCAATGAGTTAATGCATAAAGGCTTAACACATTCCATACTCTAGTACTGTACTTTCTAAGTGTGACCAACTTTAAAAAAAAAAATGCAACAGGCAAATAGTTTATAGTACAGCTTCCAGAAGACCAGAAACAAAAATAATTATTTACCCTGTTTCCCCGATTATAAGGCACTGTTATATTTTTTGAAATGCCAAAATATGCCCTAGGTCTTATTTCAGGGGATGTCTTATTTTTCCATGAAGACGACTACAGTACACATTCATTGTTGAAAGTCACTCATGATCACTCATGTTCCATTGATTGTCCCCTTCTGATCACTCATGTGCCCTTCATATTCCCCTTC
>NW_027323442.1:0-1412 GCF_032062135.1 Pyxicephalus adspersus | reverse complement strand
TGTAAGTTACAGGTCTACAATTTAAAAAAAAAATTTCATGAAAAACAGTGGATCACTTTTGGTACAGAAATCTAGACCTCAGTGTACCGCTCAGGTGGTTAATAATAATAATAATAATAATAACAACAACAACAGGCAAACTCTTATGGTTTATATTTGCCACTTCAATACCAACATACAACAGCTAGATCAGCTAGATTTTTTTTTGCCAATTCAAACAAATTTCCAAAAAACTATTTTGGTAGCGCTTTAGTTATCATGGCTTTATGGATTTTGTGTTAAATGAACAGAAGGTTTCTAAAACATTATAACACCTATTTACACTTAAAGAAAAAAAAGACCCAAATATATACACACACAAATTTGTTACACTGTCTACCTCTTTCAGTCAATAACTCACACTGATGGGGAGAGAGAAAACACTTCTGATTGGTTATCATTGTAAACACAGGGTTACATCCAGAAACAATTCACCAGGCTTCTCAATACTGCTCTGTGATGTCACAATGGCAGCTTACACATCACTGTTGAGTGTGCTGTATTGTCACTTTTGAAGTCGTGATGTGTCATTAATTTTAAGTATTTTGGATGCAAAATGGATAAAGTACATCTGACAATCTAAAAGACTCCCTAATCCAGTTACTATGTGATGCACATTCCTCCTGACCTAGGTATACCCTGCTTTTTTATGTCTCACAAACTCCCCCTACTAGTCACTGCAGCTCACCATGGGAGGGTTTGGCAGCAATGCCAGTGAGCTGGACTAGATGTGGACACAGGTAAGTACAGGTGCATTTATGTGTTACAAAACATATTGTTTCTAATAAAATGATATAGTTCTACTTTAAATGTCTTTACTTGTGTATTTTAGTTTAACTTCACTCATGTTACTGTGCTGGTTATGCTTAAAAATTTGTTAGGTGGGAATTCCTACTTTTTTCAAACCTAAAAAAAAACCTAATGCAAACAGCCGGGTGGTTACAGTGTTGGGTGGTTTGCCTGGCTAAAAGGGGCTGGGAGGAACACTGCTACTTTCCAGTAGACATCCCTTAGAAAACATTAGGCCTGATTTAATAAAGCTATTCAGGACCGGAGAAGTTACACTTTCATCAGCGGGCTGATCTAGCAAACCTGGAATGGATCTGGTCTATGATTTAAATCATTTGCTTTTAAAAAGCAAATGACTTTTAAGAACTCCGTGCCAGGTTTGCTGGACCACCCAGATTCATCCATGTAAGTGTATCCTCTCCAGCCAGAGAGCTTTTCTTATTTTTTTAACGCTAACCTATAATTTCATATTAAAGCATGTCATCTTTTTTTTTTTTTTTTTTTTTTGCAGGCATTGTATCCGTGGTTGATGCCAAATACGCTTTGCAGGTATGTAGTATACGGGTAGTCCCCGGGTTACATAG
>NW_027323441.1:0-1412 GCF_032062135.1 Pyxicephalus adspersus | reverse complement strand
GGGTGCTAACCTCTGAGCCACTGTGCTGCCCAAAAATACTTTCTAACCAAGGCTCTCCCAACCAGAGTATCTTAGATAACTACGGTTCCCTTTGTGGTTGTTAGGGGATCCTTGAACAGTGAGCAATGACCAACAATGTAAGGGACTAAAATGTAATTTCTATACTGATAGCCAATGTATGGGGACTTTTTTGCTAATGACCACAAATGTAAAGGGACATTTCTCCATTGATCACCAATTTGGAAGTACACAATTGATATTTTTATATGAAGCTGGGTGTCTTGGTAATAAATAATCGGTGTATTCCATATTCTTTTATCTAAAACTTTCTACAACCTAGGATGCATAAGCACATAAAATTTTCGTTGCTGGAAATGATCGAACATGATTACATGATTGTTTCCAGTAACAAAAGAGTGACAGCTGAACGATCAAGTGCAGTACACACAGCACCCTTTCTGTTCTATGGAGGGGGGGGGGGGGAGAAGTAGCGAGCAGCACCCCACTGTGCTCTTCTCTATTGTCTTGACCAGTGATCGTTCTTGTACAGATCCATGGCTGACTACGGTACACATGTCAGGTTCTCACCCAAGAAGAGCCCTGCTGTATCGGGTGTACATACCATACTGATCATGCTTCAAGATTCTGTTCTGTCCTATAAAATAGAGCCATGGAAATAGCATACCAGCCAGGCTATGTGCTTTCATCAAAGGAGGTGATCACTGGCACCACATGATACTACTTTTATGAAAGATTTACTTCTTAGCACTCTTTTTCAACAAAAAAAGAACTAATGTTTACAAAATGGAAACTATTGTTCCATATTGCTTGAGTACAAGATAATCATAAGTGCCTGCCTTAACCTTAGAACTTAATATAGTAAGGTTAATAAGTCCTGTGTTTCGAGGATAGAACAAACTTGAACAAAGAGAATATAACACTGTGACACATGCTGTATTATTATAGCAAAAAACAAGGTACACCAGGAACAGGTTAGGTTCAACCACAAATAGACACAAGTGACATACATTTCCCCTGAAGCAAAATGGTTTACTGCATTTTTTTTCACTGATTGTATTGTGTCTGGAAAACCATGTGAAATTCAGTCTAAATTTTGTTTTTCAAGAGAATTTGTTCTCAGAGACCTTCTCAGAACTGGGGAAAACCCCCTTTTTAAGTGTACCAACTGGCAAAAAGTAAGGAAAAGCAGTGAATTATTCATGTGGGATATGTTGAGATAATCATCTGTCCTAATTGCATTTATTAAAAAAATATACATGTTCCGACTTACATACATATTCAACTTAAGAACAAACCCACAGCCCCTGATTCATCAAGCAGAATCGGATTATCGGTCGCGCATTCGTATTAGCGATCCGGAATCGTACGCGGTCGCGCTATTCAGCAACGGA
>NW_027323440.1:0-1413 GCF_032062135.1 Pyxicephalus adspersus | reverse complement strand
GGTTGCTCTCCATAAATGAGATCGCCTTGAACTTCTTGTCCTTAGAAACATGATAGAAAAAATAGAAATCTCTTTAAAATTCAACCTTTCATGGTTTTCCCAGGAAAAAGTGACACCAATGAATAATATGACCTCACCTTCTTTTCCAATGCCTCCTAATTTCCCTCCTTGGAGATTGGTCATTAGTACCAACAAGTTGAAAAACAAAGATAGCACTAAAAGTCAGACAGTGGTTCTAATCTTTGTTCACTGAGCTCAAATCTAAAATTAAAACAACTTTGGCTGGGGTTTTACTTTGACGCTTTTCTGAGGGGTCTCTGATCTTTTTGATGTCACATTTACAGATGCCTAAACAGCAACTTTAAATATGTGCCTACTTCTTATTTGAAACTGCTGTTATATACAGGTAGTTCCCGGGTTACATACGAGATAGGGACTGTAGGTTTGTTCTTAAGTTGAATTTGTATGTAAGTCGGAACAGGTACATTATTTTAATAATAGCAATTAGCACAGATGTTTGTCTCAACATAATTTTAGGCAGCGTGGTATCAGTTACTGTATAAAATCCTCACTGTGAGTTAATCACAAACAAAGCAAAAAAAACTTTATGAAGCCTAGACATTCATTAACTTCTGGAGCAAGCTGTGCTTTGATATGCAAAAAGAAACAGCTGCAGAGTTTGTCTTGGTCACTAAAGAGTTACAAGATGTTGCTCAGCTGTGTTTAGCAAAAGATTTCTTCTGCAAGTCATGCAAACCGCGCCCTTTTCCCCCACCTTTCCCCCACCCAGCCTCTGTTCTGCACACGAATGAGCAGGGAAGCCCCTTTCATATCTAGGAGTCGTCTGTATGTCGGATGTCCTTAACTCTGAGACTACCTGTAGTCACTATTTTTTATCAATAATATTGTCTAGTCTTCTAACATTTGTAACCCTGCCAACATCCCCAATATACATTGAAGAATAAAAGAACACGAAAAATACGGGACTTTAACGGCAGTGGATTTATAAAAAGTTATCGTATACCTTTTATTTCCTTCATTAAGAAACAACAGTTAAAAAATATACATGCCTCTTCCCTTTTATCAAGTTTCAGAAAGAGTTAATCAACATTGTTAGCATACATGGGCTAGATACATTGTACACTTTACATATGATGAGATCATCGGACAGATTTCGCAGACTGTGTCCGCTTCCTCAGGCATGTAATTGGTACAGCTAGTAGGTGTATCAGCACAAGTTTTTGCATTCACCGGTATGCTCACTCTCTTGGTATGAAGGTAGGCAAAAGGCAGAATTAAAATCACAACACACAGAGATGGCGGTGTCTCATATATGTTCTCCACAACAATATTTAGTACTTCTCCAGATATTATTGGTAATACTCACTCCATTATGGAGTGATAATAAATATT
>NW_027323439.1:0-1413 GCF_032062135.1 Pyxicephalus adspersus | reverse complement strand
AATAATAATAATAATAAGATCATAAACTTTAAACCAATCTGCATTTATTAACAGCAGTGCAGGATTTCACACACCCAAACAAGTCTTTAAAATGCAAAGCACTTTCTATAGAGACTTCTATTTAGGTTTCCTGACCCTTTAAACAATGCTAACCATAGATAATATACAGCAAAGATGTTAATGCAAAGCAACCAATGACATCTTTTTGTTTTTAATTCTACAGTTTGCCCTTTCGAAGAAACAAAACAAAAGACAGAAGAAGATTACCCAGTAAAAACATAGAAACAGCTTGCATACAATGCAGTGCATGAGAAGAGACGACCCATGAGACCAGTGCTGCATAAATAAATGAAGTATAGTGATGTCAGAGCAGAAGGAATGCGGTCCAACCTGCTATCTGCGCAATAAGACAGAACAGTCAGAGCGGTGTAACCGGTATCACCGACTGGCAGATACCACAAGCCTGCTCTCCCACAGCCGTCAGCGTTGGTAATTATAGGAAAGCACATAGGTGGAAAATGCTCTTTGCAATACAATACAAGCTATTTATAGACCCAGAACACACCTGTGAAGTCAGAAATTATTAGAACGTAATGATATTCATTACCAAGGGTTCATATGTGACTGGAGGAGAGACTATCATAGGAGAACCTCCAGCAAATCTGGAATGGATTTATTCTTCATTATTATTATTAAACAGGATTTATATAGCGCCAACATATTACGCAGCGCTCTACATTAAATAGGGGTTGCAAATGGCAGACAGATACAGACAGTGACACAGGAGGAGGAGAGGATCTTGCCCCAAAGAGCTTATAATCTAAGAGGTGGGGGAAGTATCATACATGGAATGGTGGGTGAGTAGTGAGGGTTTAAGAGACAGGTAGGTGAGTTTGAAAAGATGGGTTTTAAGGACCCTTTTAAATGAGCAAAATGTAGGAGCAAGCCAAAAACGACAAGGAGACCATTCCAGAGAGTGGGGGCAGCTCTAGAAAAGTCTTGGAGCCGTGCATGTTATGAGGTTATGAGTGAGGAAGTCATTAGAGAAGTGAAGAGAGTGGCTAGGGGAGTTAGCAACTGTTTTCAATCCTGGAACAAGATTCATTTCAGGTTAACTGATCACCCAGGTTCACCTATATATTTATCTATCTGTGTTCAGTGTTTCTGAACCAGGGTTAATATTATGAGCCTGTTTTTTTTCAGTGCCAACACATTACATAGTGCTGTACAATAGATATGGGCTGCCAATGACAGACAGATACAAACCATGACACAGGAGAGGACCCTGCCCAGAAGAGCTTACAATCTAAGATTCTACCAGAGGTTACTAGGGGGTCCTTGCAAACTGCACCTCTTAGGTAAGTTGAGGTAACACCAATGACCTTTTTGGCTATCTGTAAGGGTAACATTCTT
>NW_027323438.1:0-1413 GCF_032062135.1 Pyxicephalus adspersus | reverse complement strand
GTTATATGAAAGGGTTGCCTTCTTTTTATCATTTCATTGGTTTGCAGAATATTGGCAGGTGATTGGCAATTTGGAAGGCAAAAAGGAACAGAGTGGTTTACCTGCTGATTGTTATCAAAGTGATCTTTTAGGTACAGGACCACCTTGTATGTTAATGCAAACCTGTAATCTGCTGGGCTGGTTGTTCACATGCCGCCCCTTCACTTCTTGCAAGATGGGTCAAATCCCTTCGCATAAAGTGTTTTTTGCTGCCTGCTTTTATCTATATATATATATATATATATATATATATATATATACACATTACCCAACCAGCTGGTCAAATACTGAAGCTGCCGGGAAGAAGTGAAGAGAGGGCAGATCAGCAAATAAATGTTTTTTCATTTACAGGAAAGTAAAAAAGGAATGATGACTGATAAATACAATCAGGATAGTAGATAGAGAGATAAGAGGGACCATTGGACAGTGAAGGAAAAGTGTCAACTACCAGAGGCATGCAGAATAAGGCACAGGCACGTAATTCACTTTATTCGTGGTCCCCAGATCATAACACTGCCCCCACAGGCACCCCATAAAATAACACTGCCCCCACCGGCACCCCATAAAAGAACACTGCCCCCACAGGCACCCCATAAAAAAACACTGCCCCCACAGGCACCCCATAATATAAAACTGCCCCCACAGGCACCCCATAATATAACACTGCCCCAACAGCCAACCCATAATATAACACTGCCCCCACAGGCACCCTATATTATAACACTGCCCCCACAGTCACCCTATAATATAACACTGCCCCCACAGGCACCCTATATTATAATACTGCCCCCACAGGCACCCTATAAAATAACACTGCCCCCACAGGCACCCCATAATATAAAACTGTCCCCACAGGCACCCCAGATCATAAAACTGCCCCTACAGGCACCCCAGATCAATGGTCCGTGGCTCTGACCAGCCGCAGACTGTGTCCCTCGTACACATTGGAGGCTCGGGGCAGTAGACGGGTTGTGTCCCTTATGTCCTATAAGATTATCCTACTTTAGGAAGGCTCAGACCTGCAATGGCAGAGTGGGCCGGTTCTGGAATTATGACGTCACTCTGGGGGAAGTGTCTTCCTCTTTGGGTGACATGCGGTTCCTTATGCATGCGCGGTCTGGAGTCTGTAGAATTTGTGGTGTGTGACAACCAAAAGGTTGGAGAACACTACCCCAGATCATACCACTGCCCCACAAACACAATATCATAACACTGCCCCAGCTGCCTTGGAAACGTTTTGTGTCTAGCCATGCATATCATAGACAAAGTTATGATATATCTGTTGAAAGATCTTACACAATCAGTGTAATCATCATATCAGTGCAATCATCATATCAGTGTAATCATCATATCAGTGCAATCATCATATCAGTG
>NW_027323437.1:0-1413 GCF_032062135.1 Pyxicephalus adspersus | reverse complement strand
AATGAGCTTCAATCTTCCTGCTTATAGAACAAAAGTCAAAATATTTCCCTTCCTCTATGAATGAGCTTGTTGTCACTCTTCCTCATTCTTAAAGTTGCTGCAAGCTTCTAACAACCAAATCCAAAGCAGACATTTGATTGTGACAAGCAATGCGATTAGATATGTGTGACTTCTGA
This sequence comes from Pyxicephalus adspersus, assembly GCF_032062135.1. Lineage (NCBI taxonomy): Eukaryota > Metazoa > Chordata > Amphibia > Anura > Pyxicephalidae > Pyxicephalus > Pyxicephalus adspersus. The sequence goes on along the minus strand of NW_027323437.1, from coordinate 1,237 downwards.
ATCAGTGGTGGGGGGGTCTTGTCTATCCGGCAGTTGTGTACAGGAAAGGAGCAGTACATTTTCTAATAAAGCACTTTCCCGTAAAGAAAAGAACTCAGGTTGTTCCAAGTGACAATTTGCAATCATCTCATCAAACTGTACATCAAAATGTTCCGGAATCAATGAACTTCTATTATGTGATGGCTGCGTAGTTTTGAGTGATTGATATTTTTGCTTTACAGTGCTTGTTTTCCATGTTAAAAGTAGATTTTGCTTTAACTTGCAGTTAGCGTATTTTTTTTGGAGGTGAAATAGCCTAATCCATCAGGCATTTGAAATTTGTAACGGCGGAACTGTTTGTATTGTTGCAGACACATTACAGTTTTGCAGTTGCTACTTTAGTGTATGTGAAATATTTGGTTTATTCATCTAATAATTGTGACAAAAGTACATGTCATGATTTATGTCATCTGTAGTGTAATCTCAATCATTATATTTAAAGGCAATGTATGTACACATGATATATTATGTATTTGTGCTTTCTTATGCAAACAGAAGGTGGAGTTCTCCAGTAAGTCTGAAGGTGATGCTTCGTCCCCAAAAGTCCTATTTTTGCAGAGTTCTATAGCTCAATCTGATAGTTAAACCACTAAGTGAGTCAGTGACACCCCCTCTGTTCTTTCCCAAATGTTGATTAATATTTTCATCTCTCTCCCTTTCTCTCTCTTTTCTCCTCTTTTTATCTTCTCCTGTGTTCTACCTCCTTTTCTTTTCCTTTCCCTCTCTCACCTCCCCCTATTCACTTTCTTTTTCTGATCCTCTCCTTTTTCCTTTCTTCTTCTTTTTCCTCTTTTATTCACGTCATACTATTTTCTTTCTTCTCCTCTATCTTTATCCTTTTCCTGTTTCTCTCCTCTTGTTCTTTCTCTTTTCCCTATTTTCCCCTCTAATTTACTTTTCTTCTCTTCTTCCAGGTCCTTTTCTTTTGTTTTTCTGTTTTTTTTCATCTCTTTATTCCTTTTCTTCTCCCCTCTTCTATCTACTTTTCTTTTCCTTTTCTCACCTCCCCCACATTCCTTACTGACCCCGTCCTTTCTCCTTTCACACATCTCCCTTTTCTTCTTTTTCACTTTCCTTGACTTTCCTCTTTTTTCTTTTTCTCTCCTTTCTTTGTTTCTCTCCTTTCCCTCTTCTATCCTCCTCCCCCCTCTTTTCATCTTTCATTCCCCTATCTTCTCTTTTTTTCTTAGTCCTTTTC
>NW_027323436.1:0-1413 GCF_032062135.1 Pyxicephalus adspersus | reverse complement strand
AGGAGAGGACCCTGCCCCGAAGAGCTTACAATCTAGTATGCAGTCCAGTTTAGGGCACCAGTTCACAAAAAGGATATTGTGCAATAGGAAAGAGTGCAGAGAAGAGAAACTAAACTAATAAAAGGAATGGAAAACTCGGCTATGAGGAGAGATTAGCTGAATTGAATCTATTCTCTCTTGAGAAGAGACGTATAAGGGGCATATGATCACTCTTTATACATATATAAAAGGTCCATATAGAGAACTCTCTTCCCAAATATTACCTTTAAGATTGTTACAAAGAACAAGAGGGCACTCTTTGTGTCTGGAGGAAAAGAAGTTTAAGCTCCGGATAGGGAATGGGTTTTTTACTGTAAGGTCTGTGAAAATTTGAAATAGGCTACCTCAGGAAGTACTTTCTGTAACTACTATAGATTGCTTTAAGAAAAAGCTGGATGCTTTTCTAGAAACATAGAAAATAACTGGGTATTAACCTCCTGGGCGGTTCATGTCTGTCCGGTTTTATATGTCTAAAAGCGGTACATTGTTTTTCACGAAAATTTATTTTACAGTTTATTATATTAGTATGAGTATAATAAAGTTTGAAACACAAAATCATAAATTAAATGAATACAAAAAAAAAATTAATAATTTTTAAACATTAAAAAAAAAAAATAGGAAGGACAACGCGGGATGCCGTCGGATCAGGTAAGTAGTGATGTAAGGAATATATTTTTTCTGAGTCTTGAAAAGTTGTTTTTGTGTTTTTTGCTATATTTTGCAGATAATTAAGTTGTGTCAAAACTAGTTATATCCTCCTTATAAGTAGGTCAATATTTGCTTGTTACCTTGAAACATCTTGCTCAGCGAAGTTGTTAATTAAGTTTCTTGTTATTGACTAACTAACTAAATGTCTTCCACCTTGTTGGCTGACTATATAAACTGCGATGTTATAATAAAGTTTTGAGAAGAAGTTATAAAACTACATGCTTCAGCTGCTTGTGTGTTAATCACTGCTTCCAACGCGTTGAGGTCATGATAGAGAGGGATAAACTGATCTGGGATCAGCAAGAAATCCTGGGAGCGGGACTGGGAACGGGACATCGGCGAGCACTGCAGCTGCCTGCTGAACTAACTGGACTAACTGAATTAACAATTACTTTGTATACCCGTCTGATATTTATACTGTAATTTATACTGCAACTTTAGGAAATTCCCAAGGTAAAGGGAATAACCTAGAGGAACCTAAATATCCCTATAAGAAACATGTAAAAAAAAAACATATAAAAGTCTGCTAGAAAACTGACAATAGGGATGCCCCCTATAATGTTAACTGTATAGCAGGAGGTTATTACACTGACCCCTTTACATTACACCTGAAAAATGGAACAGAGAACATAAAATGTCCCGATCCATCCCAACTCCTGCACAAAC
>NW_027323435.1:0-1413 GCF_032062135.1 Pyxicephalus adspersus | reverse complement strand
AAAAGCAAAAAAAAAAAAAAAAAAAAGCAGCATGCTGTTCTTTAATTTTACATCCCTTTGCTTTGATCTCCCGTGAAATAAAATGTTCTATCTTACATTTAAAGAAATTGATTATATGTGTCTTCCTATTTAGTCAAAGCATGTCAGCTGTACTGATCATTGCCGTAAATTTTTTCTTCATAAATGTTCAGTGTGCAGTGGCTCTTGTCATTACCAAGAAACTCCAGGCGGCAAGAAATAGTGGTTAGTGATGTCTAATGCTATTAATGATCATTGCAACTGTGAAAAATTCAGATTGGAGTAATGTTTAAAATAGATTGTTTTACATATATCATTTTTTTCAGCCTCATTTAACAAATATTTTGGACATTTTTGGAATTTTGACACCCGAATGAAGTTGATGCCACTGGCCTTATGATTTCGTAACTCCCTATTGTTCGTCTATAATGGAAATATCAGCGCTGTCTGCACTTACCTTGTTAAGCTACAGGAAATGATTACCTGAAATCCCAGAAAGTGCAAACTATCAGATTTACGAGAAATACATTTCTACCTTCTGTAATCTGTAGATTAAAATTCCTCTGCAAAATGCCCTTCCAAAAGAAAATGTTACATTGCATGACATTTACATTGCCATCTATATGGATCATATGCAGGCTGGAAGTTTATTCACAAAAAGTGAGCCCTCAGCCTACAGATACCACTACAGTACAGGTTGACAATCAAAAATCCGGCAACCTCCTGACCTGAGGAGTGCCAGATTTCCAAAAATTCCGGATTTTTTTTTATACTTTCCTTCACACACAGGCAGTCTTCCTCTTGCAGGACCGCGGACATCTGGCACAGTTCCGGAGAGCATGTAGCAGGGACGCCTCAATGTGTATTTAGTGTAGCAAGCAAGACCTAATGGCTGTTTCAGCAGAACAGCGCCAGCAAAACATTAGTGGTCAAACAGTGTACTGCAATTCTTGTATGATCCATAATTCATGCTGGGAAACTGAAGGAACCAGATTTTCGATTGTCAACCTGCACTAATATAGTAATAAAGTCATATGAATATTTTTATTTATTTATTTTTTTACAATTTTAGGTGTCAACCAATAATAAAACTAAGCAGGTCATTTAGTGTACTAGACAAAAGATTTCTAAGTTTTGAGGAGAAAATGTAAAATTTGTTTAGTTTATAGGCAAGTAAACCAGTTAAAATTTGGAAATGTTTCTATATCATTGAAATCATGAGCCCTAATCCTCATCCTCTCCACTAACCCGACTCTCTCCACTACAATCTATTATGAATGCTGCAGCCAGACTTATCCATCCTTTCCACCACTGTTCTTCTCTTGCATCACTTTGTAGTTCTCTTCATTGGCATCCATTTCACCTGATAATCAAATCCAAGCTCCTGTGCTTTGC
>NW_027323434.1:0-1414 GCF_032062135.1 Pyxicephalus adspersus | reverse complement strand
TTTTTTTTTGTGTATTTGTGTGTTGTTGTGAATGTTAAATTATATTACTGAATAAAATGAAAAACTTTTAACTGATATTAATTGTGGTATATGTTGAAAAAGCCCCACCTTTTGGTGCCCAAAAATATGATATTCTCTAGGGGTGAATTATATTTATTTGTCCCAATCCCATGCACCTTTGTTTTTGCATAGTCATTTAAACCTCACATTTGGTAGTCATTGACACCTTATGCCTGTTCACTCTGTTTTCTGATCACCTGTGGCTAACCAAATTCCATCAGGTCACTGTTTGACTCCATGTCTGCCATTGGTTCTTTGACGTTTTGAGTACCTTTAACATCACAGTTTGCCACTATTATTATTATTATTATTATTATTATTATTATTAATAATAATAATATTAATAAACTATATTTATATAACGCCAACTTATTATGCAGCACTGTACATTAATTAGGGGTTGCAAATGACAGATACAGACAGTGACACAGGAGGAGGAGAGGACCCTGTCCTGAACAGCTTACAATCTAGGAGGTGGGGAAGTATAAACCAGCTGGGTTACTGGGGTGAGCTGGCCACCCGATAACTACAACCACCTGCCCTGTTGTGACCCAGGTTTATGACTAGCTATCCGCCTCATGTGAGGGTTGAGGATTTGCCTTTCTGCTCATTCTTGTGATAAAGAAAAGACTTGGTTTTTGCATTGTGCCTGAGCATTTTAAAATCCAGAATTTTCACCTTTACAAATGCTACAATTTACTTGGCCTTGAGGGGAAATAATCTAAAAATGGTATCCATTTAATAAAAGTGATGCACTGGAATTATTAACACATTCTTTGTTCCCAAGCCTTTCCTTTGCCAGTTGGATACAGTTGGAAACATAACAGCAACACAAATACATGTGAGCACCTGTGTTACTGGGAAAAGTGGCTGGTGGATGTCCTGGATGGACGGTATGTGGGTCAGTGGTGGAGATTTTTTTTGCAGGGAAGCTCTAGCTTTGCCTGCTGGTCGGTTAAAATTTCTGTAGTTTCACTAGCAATCTGCAAGAGCAGGGTGAGGCAGATTCCTAATTCCGGGTTCCACATTTTCCAGAGACCCCAAACCTATAAAGCACACCTGGTGCTAAGCAGCAGCTGCTGCTGTGTGTCAGTCAATCTACCTGATGCTCACCTGTATGGAGAGAAGGGCTGGTTTTTTAAGCAGCTTAAACATTGAATTTATGTTAGCCAGGGAAGCTATATCTTTGCTTTCAAGGACTTTTGTTTTGTTGAAATGCCACTGTGAGGGAACTGTTTTGTTTTTGCCATTATTTGAACTGAACAAATATGGACAGGAGCCCTAAAGAGACACCATTGCCTGGAGTTACTTCAATGCCAGCCTGCCATTGAAGCTATTTCCCATGTCTCTCTCT
>NW_027323433.1:0-1414 GCF_032062135.1 Pyxicephalus adspersus | reverse complement strand
CCCAAAGTGTCAGAGTTTTGCCTATTAGACAGTCTGGTTATCCATCATTCAAAGCCTGCTGGTAAGCACAGGTATGTACACCTAGGTTACTGCATGAACAAAGACTCCTTAAAGCTTAACTCCAGCCAAACACATTTATAAACTCCAAACACATTTATAAAATAACAATGGAGCTGTTTGGCTGATAAATTATTAAGTCCTCGGTCCATTCAGTGAAATATTAGCATGACTTTGCTGCAACTGTCTTACAGTTTTCTTCTATCTCCAGACAGCGAATGGACAATGAATAGAGAAGCAACAATGATGAGTTTACGTGTATCTCTCTGTCAATCTGCTCTCTCCTATCAGCAGCCTATTTGTTAGCACAGGCACAGATGAATGTAGCTCTGCATTTTTTATTATTAAAGTTTGTTAGACCAAAATATTGTAATATAATTTTTTACAGAGTGCAGAAAAATAAGATCTCCTGATTTTAAGGAAATCTAGGGATTCAGTTAGAGACGTATAAGCTGCGCACAGCAAGTCTATGGAGAGGGAACGATGTGCAGGAAGCACCCCACTGCATACCCCACCATAGGAAATGAAAGAAGTCATCCCCACTTGGTCAGCAATCTGTGCCAAGGATTACTTAAAGCGTACCTAAACTCAGAATGAATAGGAGCGCAGAGCCTCCCAGGACACCTACATCATGCATCCCGCGAGGCTCTTTGGTGCTTCTTCTGCACATATCCGAGCATCACAGGCATGGGCAGAAGGAGCCTTTTTGTCAAAAGGAAAAAAGATTGTCGATCTCACGCATGCGCAGTGAGATCGGCAAATTTTTTTTACCATCTAAATCACCCGATCCCACGCCTGGGTCGGGTGACATAGGAAGAAGGAGCCGGAAGAAGAGGAAAAGATGGTGGCGCCCGGAGTGCCGGCCCGGAGACGGATGCCGGGATGACGCAGGACCCGATGGAAGAGACCTCCGGATGGATCGGACTGCCATGCGGGATTGAAGGTGTGTATTTTTGTTGTTATGGGGTACTTTTGAGTTTTGTTCCTTTTTTATGACTTGCTGTACGTACACACACTAGCTGTTTTCCTAAGATGATCATGATCGCTTGTCTCAGGTGACAGTCACCTAACGTGTACATATCTTTATCCTCATTCCTGTCTTGCTGACAGCTGTTTACCGGTAGCTAATGCAGGAAACTCTCCAAAAGCAACATAGACACATAAAAATGCATCTTTTCAGCAGAGTAACAAAACACTAAAACTCATTCATTTGTGTCTCCTATTTCTACCTTGTGTATAACTTTATACAACAAGTTGCTTTTCTAATGGGGGTCTGTTGGGGAGCAATTTCAAAACTAGGTTGGTATAGACATTGGACAGATTTCAACCAAATTAGCAATTCTCAATCTTTCATATG
>NW_027323432.1:0-1414 GCF_032062135.1 Pyxicephalus adspersus | reverse complement strand
CTTGTAAAAATAGCATTTTTTATGAATACATAACTACTGGGTTAAAGGTTTTCTTTTGTGTCTTTTATTTGCATATAGTTGTCCTTTAATCCCTACATCTTGATTGTAACATTATACAACATTTTCAAAGCAACCATGTAGACTATTGCTGGAGATCAAAAAGAAACAATATTACTGAAATGTCAGTATGTGAAAACAGTAACTCCTAACAGCATTAAAGAGAGCAGATATAAGCCATAAATTACATTTGCATAAAATAGTTCAGGAATGGTAGCAGGTAAAGTGATAATATTAAGGGATAATGTGACCCATCCACAAACTGAGGACAAAGGAGCTCTGGCACATAAAGTACCCTGCATCACATCTGCATACATGAGGGTACTAAGTAGAGGGTAATATTGTTGTCAATTAACTGTTGCATGTATTACCCATCTTCTGCTTAATTTATTCTGAAGATCAGTGTTCCCCTTATTCTGCTTATATTCCCTATTTATTTTCATCAGTCATCATGAGGTAGTCCTAATATAAGGGGTAAAGCTGTACCACAATGGCTGCGTCAACACAGCGACAAGGCATTGTAAGTCAGTAAAGGCGATGAGAACAGCCTCAGACAGTCTACAGACAATATTGTCTATTAAATATTGGGCTCCTGTACAGCTTGAATGATTCAAACTATTTTAAATACTTTTGGACCTAAATAGCTAAATCTGTGCCTCTTTATTCTTCAGAAGTTTGTAAAATGATTAAAGCTATCCATGAAATTTGTTTATCTGTCATCCTAAGTAAATTCCAATTATCTTGTGATTTATATTGTGAAAATCCTGAACACTTTCTGACTGTACAGGTCAGCACCCTATTAGGACCATATGACTAGTGTTGTTATTACACTTTAACTAGAGCAGCCAGCTTGGCACAAATACTTGCATGCTATGAGTCTTAGGCCTTTGCTATGACCAGATGATCATTGCTGTGACATTCTTCACCTATAGCAGCTACTTTCACACACTTACTGAAAGACTGTTCAGTATGTATTATTCATGGAAATTAGATGAATACTGCTTGACATAAATCATATATAACCACTTTCTGAGGACACTTGATGTGTTCACTGGTACTCAAAGGCCAGTAAGAAGAACCTGACAGACAGTAGGATCTAGAATGAGTCTACTTTTCAGCAGACTTGTTTCTGAAGCCAGAGTCAGATCAAATGTAAGCTTCAATGTGCCCTTTATTAAAAAAAAGGATGAATATACAGTAGCTACCATTCCCTTAGTCGCTTAACCTAGGTAAAACATGTAGTTTAAAACCATAGCTTTTAGGCTTTGTTTACAGAGGCATTGTTTAAGCTTCTAGGCAGCCAGGCAAAAGCCTAATTGTGAAGGTTCCAAGTATTGTACTAGGACAATTCATACTT
>NW_027323431.1:0-1415 GCF_032062135.1 Pyxicephalus adspersus | reverse complement strand
TCTTTGTTAAGTAGTGTTGGACTCACCAATCAGAGTTTCTCATTGGTGCAGTTGACATTTTTAGCACCACTCTAGCTGATAATAATGGGGGTATAATAATGTTTCCCAAAGGACTAAGGGCTTGCTCCTTGTCCCATGTTTCAGAAATGTCTGAATAGCAAATAAATAAATACCAGTGCAATGGTAGGATATGGAGATGTTTTTCTTCACTTACAAAGCAGTGTGGGAATATTAGAAGGAGGTATAAACAAATGATGGTGGGTCAAAAATGAACCTGTCACTTTCAGTTTGACGTGATGGGAAAACCTGCCCATGTTATTCAGGCAGTAGTGCGGACACATCCTATATGATCTTTTCATAATCCACTAGCTCAGGGGTGTCCAACTCAAATACACAGAGGGCCAAAGTTATGAACTTAGACCAAGCCACGGGCCAATCTTGAAATGTATTTAAAAAATTGAGGATGTTTTTCCTTCTCATTAGGTATAAAACGTTTTCATATAGAAAAGGCAAGGTACAACCATTCATAGAAAATTACTGTAGTGTTCATTCCACAATTTTATCATACAGCTCTAGAAGCTACATCTACTGTTGGTAAACCTTATTTGTGTATATTTCATGTATTTATACTCCCCTGTTCTGATGAAATGCATTAAGACAGCTTCTTCATTAGATATGGCTGCCAATACATCTCAAACCAAAGAAAAAGGTTTTTTTATCAAGCAGTAAACAACACACAGTGGTTAATTACCTTGCATTTAAATAAATTTGTGTTTCTTTAATGCATTGCTATGCAATTTGAAATGAATGTCAATAAAAAGTACTAACACGTGTATGGTGTATTGCTAGAATGTATAGGTGTGGATGACACCTAGGGTTTAAAATAATTTAAACATAAAAGCCAGAGAAATCCAGCTAACAGAGCCAAGGAGAGCAGTCAAAGCTGAGGTTCAAATCCTTTCCTAAAATTTGGCATAAATTTAACTCTTTTAAGGTCTTCATACAGTGAATATGTGCCGTTACACAGAGATGCTCACTAACACATCCGAAACATATTCTAATTTGAAACTCTAGATAATTGCTAATATGACTAACATGGCTAAAATAACAATGCTGTAAACTAATTTAAACTTTTACTTTCTGCTATAGCAATTTTTAGATGTAATGCCAATACAGTTGATATGCAGTGCAATGCATACACAAACATTCAAGACAAAGTTACAGGTTCACTTTAATGTTAGACCCATTGGGGGCTCATTGGGAAAAAATCTCCAGTACTTCCAGGTATGAAGCAGTATATGCTACACACCCTTCCTCCTATATGACATCTTTGGGCACATAACATTTTGCACATTCTGCTTTGCTTATCTTTAAAACCATCAGGTAGAAATGAAATGTGTAATTCAAACTGTGTT
>NW_027323430.1:0-1415 GCF_032062135.1 Pyxicephalus adspersus | reverse complement strand
CGTTCATGCATCGTGCAGTCTTTTCTCGTTGGAAAGGATCGTGAAAGATCCTTTCCAACGAGAAAAATTGCAGGTGTGTACGCAGCTTTAGTTGATGCCAATATAATATCAGTACTACCATAATGAGTTAATCTGGAATATAAAGAAGGAAATTGTATAAATATGAATAAACCAATTACAAAGTGTGCTTGGTTGTATCCAAAATCCTAAACATAGGTAACTAAGAGTGGAGAATCAGCAGCCAGAGATAGTTACTGCCAAGAGTGCGCCTAATAAAGGCTAAGCATTGGTGTCTTTGTGGCTTATGGCCGTGACTGAGCAAATAATGTATTTCTTTATATATTTGTATGAGTTATGTATCATTATTTTGCAATAGTGTAGACAAAAATGTGCTCTGTCTTTACATAATATCATACCATTTTTAATTACATCTGGCCTAGTTTTGGTTTGTACGCATACCATGTACTCCTCATCATGACACACAAGATTTTTTCTGTTTCCATTTATTTGTACACATGCTCTCATTTCTTTACACTACCATGCAGCATAGTCACACATGTCCTGCCCTCTCCTTCTTTCTCCCCTTTCCTCCTCCTCCTCCAGCCTGACTTGCATGAGGCACGAGACTGGTCTTTACACACCAGTCACTGAGCCCAGTTACATCAGTCTGTCATTGACTGGCTTTTCTGCTGGTGCACTCACCACCCTCCCCCCTCCAGTATGTCTTCAATGGGGGAAAAAATGCCAATCTCACGCATGTGCAGTCAGATTTCTTGTTTTTTTGTCCCTATCTACTACAGGCTATGTCACTCAATCATGAGTCTGAGCAATGCGAGATTCGGTGATGTAGGCAGAAGAGGAACAAAGATACTTTGTTCCCAGTGCTTCCACCATGCTAGCAAGAACGTTGTTTTCCGGACGACATGGGATCTGATCCAAAAAGCCTCTGGAGCGATAGACTTTTTTTAAAGTCACCTTTAAAACAAGCTATGTGGCATAGCAGAAAATAAACACAGAGAACAAAGCTGCTCACAAAAGGAAATATACCACCTATGTGTTTATTTTGGTTTTGGATAGAGTAATAAATATTTCTTTGGAAATATTCCCTCTACAATACCCCTATCTCCTTTATACCCCTGTGACTACAAAGGAATTGAGTTGATTTTACAAAACACAATCCACACAGTTTTGAAAATCTGCCATTTTTCTAACCTTAACCCATGCAAGCAAATTTATATTTATTTTAAGTTACCATAACCTTAAAAACCTTACCATAAAGAGAGCATTATTACAAACATACATACACATATAGTGTAATCCTTTTTTTTTTATCTGCTTTCTAGAGACAGTAAAGCTGCGTACACACCTGCAATTTTTCTCGTTGGAAAGGATCTTTCACGATCCTTTCCAACGAG
>NW_027323429.1:0-1416 GCF_032062135.1 Pyxicephalus adspersus | reverse complement strand
TACTCCAGAAATACCAGCTTGGATTTTTTGACTGTAAATATTAAAGCCAGGAAAAGCTATTCCTTGTATATATACCTTATTTTCCGGCGTATAAGACGACTGGGCGTATAGGACGACCCCCAACTTTTCCAGTTAAAATATAGAGTTTGGAATATACTCTATATAAGACTACCTCTCTACGCACACCAAATAAAAATTAAAAGGCAGGGCACAGACAGCCAGGCGCTTTATTAAATGCCGCCAAAAGCCAGTGCCAGCCTACACTGCCCCTTTAAGGCGCGCTCCACACTCAACCCGAAGACGCGCAGCCTTCCGAGTCAAATGGGTGGGTTCTGGTGGAGAGCCAATCCACACTCACATTCTCCTCCTCGAGGTGCAAGCAGATGTGTGCAGCTTGCTTCCCCTTGCTTCATACTCCCCGCACAGAGCGGGGACTCGGCCGCGGCACCCCCCACCATAGGCGCCGGACATATGAAGCAAGGGGAAGCAAGCTGCAGGTAAGTACCCGGCCTATAAGATGACCCCCGACTTTGGCACAGATTTTTCGGGGTTAAAAAGTTGTCTTATACGCCGGAAAATACAGTATATGGTTATTGTTCCTACAGAACTGGATGAGATTGAATGTGATGTGTATATATATATTTATTACATTTTTATAATAAACTCACCATTATCTGGCACCCACGGAGATTGGTGGATTCTGGATAAACGTAATTTCCTGTTAGAGGTTAGTAAAGCAAATGATCAGTACTTAATTGGGTTTAAAGATATATATTTCAGTTGGATCAATGTTATTCTTACACTTTTCATAATATTTTCAAAATATACTTTTTCAAAATATGAAACGCTACTCCAGAAATACCAGTTAGGACATATGGAATGTAAAGCCATAAAAAGATATATATAGTCACTGTTCCCACAATGTTGCTGGATGAGATTCAATGTGATGTGTCCATCTATATAATATAAATTTATTATATTTATATAATAGACTGCCCGTTATTTTGCATCCATGGAGATTGGTAGATTTCAGATAAATGTAGTTTCTGGTTGCTTGAGATTTTCTAGTAAAATAGTACAAAAGAATTTAAATAGTTTTAAAATATTGTATGTATTACAAATCCACCTATATTCAGATAAATTAGTACTGTATAATCAAAATGTCCTACAAAAGCACAAAGCTGTATAGCAGCAGCAGTAGAAAGAAAGTCCATACCAAATTGTGACAAGGCAGGAAAGAAGTAAGGGTCTTCAATACGGACATTTCTGGGTGCAGATAACATATTGAAGCCACAGGATTGACGCTCGAAGAGTTGGTTCACCAATGGCATTGAGATCCGGTTGCTTAAGTTCCGCATAACTGGGAGTTTAGTGTAGATATATATATATCACATTGAGTCTCATCCAGCAGAATTG
>NW_027323428.1:0-1416 GCF_032062135.1 Pyxicephalus adspersus | reverse complement strand
ATCTCCAGCCTGCATTAAAAAAAGAAACATCACCCAATAAATTATTCATTAGTTTGCCTCCAGAGGTTACTAGGGGTTTCTTGAACAGTGAGCAATGAAGGTTTGATCTTCCGCCTACACTGACCACCAATATAAGACAATATAAGAGACAATCTTCAACTGCCGTCTAATGAAAGGGTCACATCTTCACAGACCATCGATATTGTAAGGTGTCACTTCAATATTGTTTAGCAATGGAGGGGGGGCTGCTCCAATGACTGCCAAAGTAAGGGTGACCTTTACTGACCACCAATGTAAGAGGGTACTTCTCTACTGACCACTTATGTAAAAGGACACAATCATTTTTACTGTCTGCGTTTCTTTTCTTCCCATTATATTTAATTAATAATTTCAGGATCATTAGTTCTGAATTTCAGGATCAAAATTATTTTGATGCATGGTGTGTGGTGGAGCGTATTGTACATTCACGAGATGTCAAATACTCAACACCACATTCTTTATTTAAACTTTCTTCAACTCCCTGAGAACTTTAATATGACATGAGTTGTGGATACCATAAAATAATTTTTAGAAGGGTTTTCCTGAGACCCAAAAGTTATTTCAAAGCTTTGAGTGGAGTTCTCCTTTAACCATATAGGAATTTAAAGACAAACAGTAAGTCTGTGCTTTCTTTATTCACCTCCATAATTGAATTTCTTCTGCCTCGCCCCCAGCTGTTCAGTGTGCAGAAATAAGAAATATTTCCTCCTGCATCGACCACAAATCTTATACTTCCCTTCTCCAGGAGGATAAGAAATTTAATATAACAAAAGACATATTCCGTGCCGGCTCTGTTATGCATTGGGCCTCAGTATCTGAGCAAATGTAAATAGCATTTTATTTAAAACATCTGTCCGCAGTGGGATAGATGAATGCGCGTGTCTGCCGTCCAGCTGTTGACTTTTAATGTTCCGAATAATAAAATGAAAGCCCCACAGAAATCCTCAAATCCCCAGGACAGGAATGCAATGCTCAGGATCCAACCAGCGGGTGATCAAGTCTTGGATTTTATCTTTTCCAGTGCCGTAACTTTGTGTCTCTTATCCGGAAACACCAGAACTTAGGTTTGAATGAGGCCAATACACATAGATGAGTTCAATTATAAAGAACAGACATGTATGAGAACTAGCATTATATTTCTTATCATAGAATTAGGATGTATGTTAAAAATGTTTTGAAAGTTAAAAAAAGTTCTTTATAAGTTCTTCTTTTTTTATCCATGTACCTCTTCTGCACCTTTGTTGAAGCTCCATCTTGTCTGCATGTGCGCCAGCATTGGCTTCTTGACATTTCTTTGAAAGGGTTTCCTGATAGTGATACTAGTACCATGCCTATGAAATGTATGTGAGCATGGGCACTTGTAGGCTCCATCACAAG
>NW_027323427.1:0-1416 GCF_032062135.1 Pyxicephalus adspersus | reverse complement strand
CTTGTGATGGAGCCTACAAGTGCCCATGCTCACATACATTTCATAGGCATGGTACTAGTATCACTATCAGGAAACCCTTTCAAAGAAATGTCAAGAAGCCAATGCTGGCGCACATGCAGACAAGATGGAGCTTCAACAAAGGTGCAGAAGAGGTACATGGATAAAAAAAGAAGAACTTATAAAGAACTTTTTTTAACTTTCAAAACATTTTTAACATACATCCTAATTCTATGATAAGAAATATAATGCTAGTTCTCATACATGTCTGTTCTTTATAATTGAACTCATCTATGTGTATTGGCCTCATTCAAACCTAAGTTCTGGTGTTTCCGGATAAGAGACACAAAGTTACGGCACTGGAAAAGATAAAATCCAAGACTTGATCACCCGCTGGTTGGATCCTGAGCATTGCATTCCTGTCCTGGGGATTTGAGGATTTCTGTGGGGCTTTCATTTTATTATTCGGAACATTAAAAGTCAACAGCTGGACGGCAGACACGCGCATTCATCTATCCCACTGCGGACAGATGTTTTAAATAAAATGCTATTTACATTTGCTCAGATACTGAGGCCCAATGCATAACAGAGCCGGCACGGAATATGTCTTTTGTTATATTAAATTTCTTATCCTCCTGGAGAAGGGAAGTATAAGATTTGTGGTCGATGCAGGAGGAAATATTTCTTATTTCTGCACACTGAACAGCTGGGGGCGAGGCAGAAGAAATTCAATTATGGAGGTGAATAAAGAAAGCACAGACTTACTGTTTGTCTTTAAATTCCTATATGGTTAAAGGAGAACTCCACTCAAAGCTTTGAAATAACTTTTGGGTCTCAGGAAAACCCTTCTAAAAATTATTTTATGGTATCCACAACTCATGTCATATTAAAGTTCTCAGGGAGTTGAAGAAAGTTTAAATAAAGAATGTGGTGTTGAGTATTTGACATCTCGTGAATGTACAATACGCTCCACCACACACCATGCATCAAAATAATTTTGATCCTGAAATTCAGAACTAATGATCCTGAAATTATTAATTAAATATAATGGGAAGAAAAGAAACGCAGACAGTAAAAATGATTGTGTCCTTTTACATAAGTGGTCAGTAGAGAAGTACCCTCTTACATTGGTGGTCAGTAAAGGTCACCCTTACTTTGGCAGTCATTGGAGCAGCCCCCCCTCCATTGCTAAACAATATTGAAGTGACACCTTACAATATCGATGGTCTGTGAAGATGTGACCCTTTCATTAGACGGCAGTTGAAGATTGTCTCTTATATTGTCTTATATTGGTGGTCAGTGTAGGCGGAAGATCAAACCTTCATTGCTCACTGTTCAAGAAACCCCTAGTAACCTCTGGAGGCAAACTAATGAATAATTTATTGGGTGATGTTTCTTTTTTTAATGCAGGCTGGAGAT
>NW_027323426.1:0-1416 GCF_032062135.1 Pyxicephalus adspersus | reverse complement strand
GTGTTACCTCAGAGACACACCCACACCAGAGCAAGTCTCAGCATGAAAGAAACACTGACATGGAACACAGGTAGTGGATTACCTGAGAGATAGGACCCTGCGCCCGTGCCTGCGATTAGGAGCCGCGGTGCCGCCACGGCCTGCAGTGCTAACAAAGGGTCAGCGAGAGCAGTAGCAATGTGCGGCCTCTGGTCAGCTATCGCCAGCAGCAGGAGGAGGAGGCGGTGGGCCCTGAGACAGAGCGTGGACTGTATTGGTAACAAATAGAAGGGCCAAACCAAGATGTTTTGTGCGCCAGCACTGTTGCTGTGGTCTTTGGTGCCAGAAGCGGTAGGAAGGTAGACAATATTGCTAGTTTGCATAATGAAGTGGATGACATGATTGCCAGCGGAGAATCGAAAAATGCTGACTGGGGGGGTGCAGCACCTAGCAGCACAGAATTGGGAGGAAAATTTTGTGTGCCTACCCTGGAGCAAACAAATACTGTTAATGATCAAGAGACAGAATGTTCCTCCATAGCAGCTGAAGGGAAAATTCCCAGTCTTGTTTCAGATGTAGTTTTGATAAATCAGGTGAAGATTTACAAAATTCTGCTGAGGTCAAAGTGGTTGAAGAAACTTTAGACAGTGGTGGGACAGAAGTAGTAGAAGAAAAATACTGTTGTATCTACTTTGGTTTCTCTTGTGGCTGAGGAATCTAAAGTTGATGTCCCAACTACAGTGGAATCTGGTGAAGAGGGGCAGGCTAAAATAAGTGTCCCTGTTTCATGTGAAGTTCAGACTGCTGAAGGTATTACTGTGGATGATGCTTCAGTGCTGACTGAGGTGCAGGCTGATGAATCTGTTCCTGTGTGGACTGGGGAAAAGTTCCCGCTTACTGAAGTCCAATCTATTGAAGACATTGGTGAGTATGAAGAGGTTAACTGTAGAGCAGAGGTTGTCAAACTCTGGCCTTTAGGCCAGGTACGGCCTAGCCGGTAGTTCGTTGCGGCCTAACGCCCCTGGCCTATCCGGCCTAATCCTGACCGGCCGCAATGCATACGGAGAAGAGGGATTTCACTTCAGGGGGCGTTCCTGGTGGAGGGCGGAGCCATTAGGGTGGGAATCCGGCCTAGTGTGCTCCTGCCCACCCCTGAAATGGCCTAATGTCCATTAAAGTTTGCTTACTGTTGCACCTGAAGATTGATTTTAGATATTTTTAGATATATGTGGATAGATACATATGTATATATAATGTATGTGTATATAGGTGTATATGTGTAGGGATGTTGTGTTTAAATATGGGAACCTGTTTTTCCTTGTACTGGCCATCTGTATCATCTAGGGCAGGGGTCAGCAACCTTTACTATCAAAAGAGCCATTTTGCCTCCTCTTCCACTAAAGAAAAATAGTCTGGAGCCGCAAAACATAACACAGT
>NW_027323425.1:0-1416 GCF_032062135.1 Pyxicephalus adspersus | reverse complement strand
AGAAGGCTTTCCCAGCAGAGAGAGCTTATGAGAAAGAAAGCCCTAAAAATCAGTGAACTTATTTTTTTAAATTTTTAAAAATTATATTTAAAGGCGTGTGGACAGCTGAGAATATTAAGGAGGTCAGACTACCAGGTGAAATGTGGATCTAGGAATTGAGGCTGTATTCCACCCAAAGCCTCCAGATCCTAGAAAAGAAGTTAGCAAAAAGTTTGTTTTTCTCCCCATTATCTATACACCCTGGAACCCCATGTAAAATTTGGCGACATACACACTATTTCTAATCCTGTCAGCTAGTAACTTGAGTTTATATTCAGTTTGGTTTATATTAAAGTATATACAGTAGCTATAAACCCTGGACCCCTGCGAGAAAGCTTAGTGACATGCACAGCATTTACAATCCTATCAGCTAGTGACTTGAGTTTATATTCAGTTTGGTTTATTTTTGAGTATATACAGTAGCTTTAAACCCTGGAACCCCTCACCAATATACATATGTAAGAATCCTAGATAACACATACACACCTTCCATATATAGTTTACCAAAGAAATAGTTTTTTTAAAAAGATATATACTTTGAGAAACAGCTAACTAAAATTGACCTAAAACCTAATATTGTTTTCTTTTAACCTCTGAAAAAAAAGCGGGCATATTTCTTCTTACCTCCTCCATTTTTCTGGCATAGGTATGGAAATCTCCACACATTTCCTAAGCCAACTGAAAATCCTACTTGAGCAAGAATGTACTGGAGTTTGCTGTTCCATGCAGGTCTTTCATCTTCGATATCAGAGCCTTCTTCAATATCTCGGTCTTTGTCTATCTCATCTTGGACCATTAACTCACTCTTTTTGAAACTTTCTTCACATGAATCCTCATTGGATAGCAAATCTTTAACTGATTCCACAACATCATCGTCCAGCTCTCGCTTTGCTACTTTACTGTTCTTAGGCATCTGAAGTAATGAGACAGTTTCTGAGTTTGATTAAGATATTAGGATTTTAAGTCCTCGGGAATCACTTTCGACCACCAAAGTCAATTCTGGTAGAAGTGGTAGTTAAAATGTTTACTGTTCAATATTTAAATGTCACTTAAAATATTTTTTAGAGATCCATAGTAACTGGGAACCTAGAAAAGAAAAAAAATATATATTTATTACTTAAAATTGCCTTTTAAAATGTTTACAAATAACCATATTTTTTATAATACATTGGGGTGATTAAATATAAAAGAGTATATGTTGTTCCCTTAGAATTTTTTTTTTTTTACATTTTACTTGGCTTAGAGGTAAAGCTGTGCTAACTTCAATCCAACAGATAAGCAAAAATCCTGTTTTTTTTAAATTTCCTTGCCCATGATTGGGTATTCTTTGGAAAACTTTTTTATCAAAGCGGAAGAGCCTCCGCAGATACCCACGTC
>NW_027323424.1:0-1416 GCF_032062135.1 Pyxicephalus adspersus | reverse complement strand
CATTCATTGAGAACACTGTGTGATCCCCGGGGCACTAGAGGTTAATTACTGAATGCAGCTCTGGGAGTCCTGTTTTAATTTCCTCTTCCGATGTTTTAGCGAAATCGGTTTGCGGAACCATTGGAAGTTCCAGGCATTCTCGCTCGTACCTACCCACATACATACCCACCAATGACATGGTGTGAGGAGGAGAGCCAGAGTCCCGTCTACTGACGGGGAGGGGGGAGAGATTGTAGTGACTGAACAAGAAGAACCTGGGACATTTTTTTCTGTATTTACTGTTTTTTTACACACCTGTGCTGATCTCTGGAGGTATTTCATCCTCCCTAAATGGATCATAATCCCTCATATATGGATCTTCTGCGTGATCCTCTCGAAGCATCTGATGTTGCCGTGTAGAATTTTGAGAGTACAGAGGACGGGGATATCTCTCTGGGGTATTTCTGGATCCATCTGTAGGAAACATACACACTGACTGAATACATTGTTTCTATGTCTTTATATAAGAGAATGTGTGTATCTAGGTGGATCCTCAATACTCTTCTCTACTTTAAAAAAATAAAAATCTCCTCCTACCGGGTAATGTGGGTAGTGGCCAGTTCTCCATCATGACGTCCTTGTGTCCTTCTAAATAATCTTACTCCTCTATGGCTAAACAGCCAGTTGCATCCTGACACTTTATAGGAATCTGACACACACAATGATACAGTCACTATTCAAGAGCATTATTGTCTATTATAATAGACAAAAAATTATTATTATAATAATAAATAATTATTGGATAATCTCTCATGATTTCTGGCACTGCTCACCTCTTCCATCAGCAGCTCCATGATCTCACTTTAGACTTCCTGAATATTCTTTTTACTCTTTCTTGGGGAGTGAGATAAATGCTCTAAAAGGCTTTAGGTCTTTAAGTGGAAGCTACTAAGACATTGGATAACTTGAAAGTTATATAATTCTATATGTGTATGTATATAAATAAAAATATTAATTATAACATTTGATCAAAATATTTTAAATACATCAAAATTAATATAATGTGTCTTTAAAATCCCTAATGAAATTTACATTAGAGAAAATGTCATGTGATCCCCCAGAAGCCTCCTCACCTCTCCAGTCAGCAAGTGGACAGCCTCCAGGGTAAGGTTTATTATTCTCTCCATCACATGACTCTGCTCCTTCTCCATTTTCATGTCATGTGATCTTATTAGTATAACCTTGTAAAGTCTTTTGATTTTAATTAAACTGTGTCCATTTTATCTGTGTGCAAAGTAAAAATCTGAAATTAGGATAAATACAGAATAGATATATAAATATATTATTAACCTCCTGGGCGTTACACTGATGTCTAGATTTCTGTTCCAAAAGCGTTACACTGTTTTTCATGAAATTTTTTTTTTTAAATTGTAGACC
>NW_027323423.1:0-1416 GCF_032062135.1 Pyxicephalus adspersus | reverse complement strand
TCCAGGATTGAAAACATTTGCTAACAAACAGCAATTGACTTTTAAGAAATCCATTCTAGACTTGCTGGATCAGCCAGGTTCACTGATAAAAATATATCCCCTCCAGCCTTGGAGATCTTTGAAAAACCCCTTTATGTTGATATTTTGCCAATTCAAACTAAATCAGTACAATATCTGAACAAAAAGACTAGCTTAACAGAATAACAAATGTTTTGGCAATTACTATAATTAATAAATATGTAATAAAACTGCATATTTAGCTGTTCCCTTCAGTTTAGCTGTAATTGTGAGCTTATATTTTCCTTACACTTCAAGTGTATTCCTGGCTGATGTGTTTCTCAATTTCTGCATGCTGCAATATTTGTAGCTTGTAAGATGCCCTAGGATTTATTATAAATGTTATTGAAACAAATTGGCCCTAATTCATCAATGAAATCCGCGATCGCTGGTCGCGCGTACTTTCGCGCTTCCAGCGAGCCGGTTTTCCGCGGTCCGGAGTCAACTGTACGAAAATGAATCTAAAAATACTAAAATAAAACATCCTGCATTGTAGCAAATTTGTCAACAAAAACATATCTCATAAGGTTTCAAAACAAGGAATCTGATATTCTCAATAAGCAGTATTTTATTTAATTTACCCACCATCTATTCAAAGTATTATAGAGAAGAGAAAAAAGCCAGGGTATTTGTTAGTTTTGGCAAAATATTTAGTCATAAAGTTTACTATTGTTCCCTAAATTGAGGAACTTGTATACAGTAAAGGAATATAAATGCAAATACAAATTATTATATTTTACAAACAATACATTATAGTACATAACTGTACAAGTAGAAACCGCCCTCTGGTGTCCCCAGAGATAAGGGTGGTTTATTACCTCTAATCTAGACAGGATGATGCTACTAATGTAAAGAAGGAAAATACGGTTGGGTCCCGACGTGTTTCACCTTTTGGATTCCTCAGTGGACCATTAAAGACAGAAGTATATCTAAACATAAAAATTAATCAAAATCACAACTCTGCATCTAAATATGATCAATGACCAGTCATACATAGATGTTGGCAAAAAGACGTCTACTTACATTTAGAGTAATACTGTACAAATTTAATGGGGGACGGATGAAGCAGTGTATCCCTAAGGTTCAACATACGTTAAATTTTGAAACACAAATCATTAGTAAGTATAGGTATAAAAATTGATTTGGTAATTACCCACCATCTAATTACTTCTCAACCATTTAGCCTATATATGGAAAAGGTAGTACAACGCACATGCAACTGCCAAATTACCCACTCCCCTACTACTCTCACCCTGAAAAACCCTGGAAATACAAGTAAGCGGATTATGCTCCACACCTCTGATTTATTCTTTTTCTATAACACAACAGTTGCCTTCTATTTTTAGGCAAGAAGTGTAC
>NW_027323422.1:0-1416 GCF_032062135.1 Pyxicephalus adspersus | reverse complement strand
CCATACTGACACCCCGGAGTAGTAGAAAATACCTCCCCCCCACGCAAACCTGGAGAAATATAGTAAACCCCCCAACACTACTAACCTGGGCGTACCAAAATACACCTGCCGCCCTGCACTGACACCTAGAGCACCAGCCCAAACTATTACCCAAATTGCACCCAAGACCAGAATACTGACTATCCTCCCCCCTGCGCTGACAACAGCACCCAGACCGTTCACCATCCCACCGTTCCCGCACACAGGAGCAGCAATGAAAACAGGCTTACAGAGTTCTGTAGCATATAGATTCAGGAGGCAGCAGCAGCAGCCCCCACTACCACCAACGAACCCCCCGGACAGCAGACCCCTCAGCCGGGGACCCGCCCACGCGAGTCCCTGACTTCAGGTGGGGCCTCCATAAAGGCCCCCATACAACACACTGGGGGAGAAGAAAAAACCCCCAATGGCCCCCACTGCCCCCCACTACTGTCCACCAATAGGTTCCAGTCAGCAGCAGGGGCTAAATCCCAATTGGTGGTCAGCCAAATGACCATGTCCAGTAAGGTGGTTAGTGAAAGAATAACAAATCTGCTGTTATTCAGAAGAGCGAAAACATTTCTGACATCAGTGGGAAGAGAAAATGTTTGGATTGGCAGTTAGTAAGCAAACATTTCTTGCCATTGGTGCTCAGGAGGAGGAAAATATTTCTCAGTTGCAGAAAAAATTGCTGTGTTGTCATAGATAAAATATATTGGTGTTCAGTAGGAAGCATTTGCGCACAGTGGGGAAAAGTGGGAAAAATTGGTGTTAGTGGGAGTACAGATGGGAGAATCAGTACTCAATATGGGGACAGTGGTTGTCAGTGAAATGCATTGATGCCCATCAGCAGGAAGGAGAGGTCATAGGTGACACTGGAGGGCATAGGTGTTCATTGGAGGTGCTAGTGCACAATAGGAGGAAGGGGAGGTTGATGTAAGTGGGGGTTATATGCTCTCTTTTTGTGGACATTGGTGATAATGATGGGACATTCATGCCAGTGCAGGGTGTTCGTGCAGAGTGGAGGGAAAGTGGTGCTTTTTGGGAAGCATTGGTTTTCCCTAGGACAAAGGGGAAGCACTGACATATAGTGGAACAAAGGAGGGGGAAAGTGTTAGTGTCAGTAGAAAGCATTGGTGCTCATGGCAGTGTGTTGGTACTCAGTAGAAGAAGAGCAGTACATTCTCTAATGCAGAATTGACTTAATCTACATCATGTTTCGGACTCAACAACACTGTTATCCGTCCCTCCCCTCAGGCACGTTCTCTTGGTGTCACCTTTGATTCTGCCCTCTCATTTACCCCCCATATTCAGAACATTTCCAGGTCCTGTCACTTTCACCTTCGCAACATCTCCAAAATCCGCCCCTACCTGTCCCCAGAGACCACCAAACTCCTT
>NW_027323421.1:0-1417 GCF_032062135.1 Pyxicephalus adspersus | reverse complement strand
TTGTTAGTTTCATCTGTTGCTGCAATGTGCCTGGTTTGTAATGCCTGTTTTTGTTGTTCAGCAAATCTTCAGCAATGTTTTGTCATTTTTCCACAAGTATTGAGTACAAATGTCCGCATGGTTTCCACTACAAAGTGCTACTTGACCCCCTTTGTTGCCTTTGTCTCGTTGTCACATATTGGTATTTGAATGTATTATGTACATAGTCCTTTTCTGAATAAATTGTCATGGTTTTTATTTATTTATTTTTTTAATAGTCTGACATTTGCACTCATGTTGATTTGCCCCTACACAACTCCTCTGTTCATTTGTGGTAGTATTATAGGTTTGTTGTCATTGTGTCTTATCACTATTGTCTACAAGCACACTTCCACTTGCTGTCCAAACTGGTTGTCAATTATTTGTCCAGCTGAGTTGCATACTCATTTTAAAACACCTGATGGTGATGGAAGGAGGTCCAGGTTGCCAAGCACAACATCAAACCACATTGATTGCCAAGTTCAGAAGCAGGGTCAGGCACACTTGGAGAAATGAACAGATATTGTGTTGTTGCTTAACCTAATGCTCATAAATACAGGAGTGTATGCATTATTTAGGTGCTTACACAAAACAAATAGTACTAGTATATCAAACTTCCATGGCTAAATCCACTGTGCCGTTTTCTTGCTTTTCCATCTCTTCAGGATGTTTCTGCAGGTTTGAATGGCATTTTAGACCTTGGCTCACTATATTTATTGACTTACTCACCTCGACTTGGTAGTGGAAGCACATAAAGGTGGATTCTTTCTTTTAAGCAGAATCGATATCATTCATGAATGTTGCTTGTAGCCAAGCCCATGACATCAAAAATCATAGGAACAAATAGTCAATCTTTTCAATGTGACGCAATATGGTCCAAAAAGCCTTCTTTGCCTATTTCTTCTTATAATTTCTCTTTTCTATGTATATGTACACATGTATCTAAATGCATACATACATGTTTTGCTTCATGTGCACATGAAGCAAAACAAGCAATAGACACAAAAAAATAAAAACTTACCTGAATGAGGACTGTGCAAAAGTGGTGCATTTTTCAACTCATAAAACACAGTTCAGGTGCACATAGCGGGTCCGCCTTGGCACACAATTCTGAGCTACACACTCCTAAAGTTTGGTGCACAACTATGTGCATCAAACAACTGAGTTTTAACAAGACAATTGTGCTGTTTGTAGCCTTTCAAACAATTTAGAGAAAGGAACAGCTTAAAAACAATCACAATTGACTTTTTAACCACCTGAGCGTTACACTGAGGTCTAGATTTCTGTACCAAAAATGTTCCACTGTTTTTCATGAAATTTTTTTTTAAATTGTAGACCTGTAACTTACAGAAATATGTCCGAACAAGGGTCTAGTAGATATTATGAATATAAAAAATGT
>NW_027323420.1:0-1417 GCF_032062135.1 Pyxicephalus adspersus | reverse complement strand
GATTTTGGGCAAGATTTCAGGCCTTCATGGCCCAGTGTGTTACCAGTTGTTTTCTTGGTGACTATAGTCCCAGCTGCCCTGAGATCTTTGAAAAGTTCCCCCCGTGTAGTATTGGTTAGCTTTGTCACTGTTCTCATGATCATTGCAACTCCACGAAGGGAGATCTTACATGGAGCCCCAGACCAAGGAAGATTGACATTTATTTTGTGTTTCTTCCATTTGCGATTTATCGCGCCAACTGTTGTCACCTTCTCACAAACTGGTTGGCAATAGTCTTGTAGCCCAGTCCAGCCTTGTGTAGGTCTACAATCTTGTCCCTGACATCCTTAGACAGGCTTCTTGGCCATGGTGGCTAGTTTGGAATCTGATTGATTGATCGATTGTTTCTGTGGACAGGTGTCTTTACACAGGTACTGTAACAAGCTTGGATTAGGAGCACTCCCTTACAGAGGGTGCTGCTAATCTCAGCTCATTACCTGCACACAGTGAAGACACCTGGGAGCCTAAAATCTTGCTGGTTGATAGGGGATCAAATACTTATTTACCTCATTACAATGCACATCAAGCTCTGATTTTGGAGCACCTGGGTTTTTTTTGGGTTCTTTTGTTGTTATTCTGTCTCTCACAGCTACAATAAACCTACCATTACAAATATAGACTGGTCATTTTTTTGTCAGAGGGCAAATGTACAAAATCAGCAGGGGATCAAATTTCTTTCCCTCACTGTACTTATCGGGTGTCTAACTTCCTGATTTTTTTTTACATTCGTTAGCTGGGTCAAACAAACAGTGGGGAAAAAAATATTTTAGCTGAAAAATTTGTTAGCAGGGCCACTTGTTTGCCGAGGTATCACTGTAATTGGAATTACAAACTTAGACAGCCAACTGCAAATGTGCACCACACCCAGGCAGTAACGTGAACTTGAAAAAAGTTCTTCCCTTCCCTGAAGTTGGGCATCAAGTGATCACTGATTTAGGTATATATTTGTTACACTTAGATTTATGTTTTTGTACTTTTGCTAAAACTGGCTCAGCGATTAGTTGGGGGAAGGGGGGATTTCGACTGGAGTGCAGCATTAAATTGAGCAGCACTTATAAAATAATACAACACATGTAAATGCAGGCTGTGTAGCTTATAGTCTAAACTATCAAATTAGATTATTTAAACAGCAGTGATTGCACTAGATGGCAGCAGTTTACTATTCTAAAGTCTAGTTTAATGTACAGAGTAGGTTTTGGTTTTTATAGTTATATGTTTATAATGGTTTATTTTAAAGCATAAAGATATAGCTACATAGTTACATAGTAGGTTAGGTTGAAAAAAGACATAAGCCCATCAAGTTCAACCACTAGGGAAATAAACATATCCCAGATATAAAACCCTATAAGACATAGTTGGTCCAGAGGAAGGCAAAAAA
>NW_027323419.1:0-1417 GCF_032062135.1 Pyxicephalus adspersus | reverse complement strand
GGAGCTTGGAGAGCCTCAACAAATCCTAATACTGAAACTGGGATTTGGAAAGTCAACTAATGGACAGCAAAGAGCTTTGTTCACAAGCAGAGATGTAATCTGCCCCAGAACCACCAAGAAAGAAGTTTGCTCATACACTTTGCAAAGATTGACGCTTGGTTCTTAGTGGATGATACCGGCTGTCGATGGTTAGCTTACCCACCAAGGATGGGCATCCATGGTGCAATGTTATATGTTGTGTCGTAAACCAAAAGTTTGAGCTATGTAAGGTTTAGACTCTTGGCAAGTCTTAATGCCATCTGGGAAGATTCACCTTTCATGGGCCCTGGTGACCAGTTTCTTGGACAGAAAATTAAAAGAAATCCAAAATTTTTGAATATTTGGAGAGGAGATAGGAGTACCTAGTAGAAACTGTAAATAGGCTTTAAATCATTTTATTGGTTGATGAGTAAAAAATGATGAGTAAAGCCAACACGTTTCTGGATAACAGGCCTTCCCCTTCTTCAGGGCTCGACACCATGACATGATTTAGGAGGACATAGGCATAATTTTATCCCAAATTCAAGATGAAAAAGCATGGCTTCCATTTCTTGGGAAGGCAAAGGCCAAATAATACCTATGCTCCCCTGATACATTATAGCATCAAGCTCTGAAATGGGAAGGCCTGTTCCCTCAAAAAGTAAGTCAGGTTTAAAAAGAAACTAAGTAACAAAGTAACTGCCTTAAAACCTTCCTTGTATTTGCTGCATGATCGGCCTAGATGGAAATAGAATCCCAGTTCTCACTGTTTAATGCATTCCAGGATGTACATGCGGATAAGCCAGGCCACTTTTCCCACAATCCACTTACAGACTGGCAGACTTTTTATGCATTTTAGGTACACCCGTCCCCCTGCGCTATGAATTTTACGTGCACCTGACCCCTGCGCTATGCATTTTCATACACCTGTCCCCCTGCACTATGAATTTTAGGTACACCTGTCCCCTTGTGCTATGCATTTTACATACATCCGACCCCTGTACTATGCATTTTACAAGAATCTGACCCCCTGCGCTATGCATATTATGTACACCTGACCCCCTGCTCAATTCCTTTTCTTTACGCCTGACCCCTGCACTTTGTGTGTTACATAATTCTGGCCCCTGTCATGCTCTCCTGACCCAGAGTTCAGGTTAGCTTAGGTTTTTTTTTTCTTTTTTTATTATCTGTACACCTTTAAGCCTTTCCTTCTATTAGTGTGATTTCTCCATCCCCACTCCCCACTATTTGTACACCCCCATCAATACTCCCCTGAGCATGCCAAACATTGCCCAATATCTTTCACAATCCTAGCAATGTTTTAGATCAGTGTTTCCCAACCAGGGTTCCTCCAGAGGTTGCTGGGGGTTCCCTGAGCAGTTTGCACCTCTCAGGTCAG
>NW_027323418.1:0-1418 GCF_032062135.1 Pyxicephalus adspersus | reverse complement strand
TAATGGGGGCACAGCAGGTGTACAGACCCAGGAGCTCAGTGCAGGGTTGGTGGAAGCCTCTCTAAATGGGGGCACAGCAGGTGTACAGACCCGGGAATTCCATGCTGGTATATTTGTAGCCCTTTTTATTAGGCATAGGAAGGTTTACAGAACCAACAACTCTTTGTATTGATGGATACAGTGGGTGTGCAGACCTGGGATTTCAGTGCATGGGTGGTGGTAGCTTCTTTTAATGGGCAAAGTAGGTGTGCGGTGCCTGGACCTTGGTGCAGAGATCTCACCAATAGTCAGATATGGGGTCGGGGAGTTAAAATCTACCCAAAACTAATAAATTTATTTTTTGGTGCACCAGCTGTTTAGAATATCTCTTTTTATGGGCTGACAAATTAAATGACAAGAGGTTGTGCCATGGTATAGGGACAATGCCACAGGCAAGGATGCCAATGGAAGTAAACTAAAAGGAGGAGAAAAATCGGTCTGAGGTCTCTATTTTCTGTTTAGAAGAGTTTAACTATAAGAAAAAGTTCCTGGCTGATTGAACCACAAGGTAGAATTGTGTACTCAGCCTGTTAATAAACTTAATAGGCACTTTTAATAAGATGATTTGTTGTCAGACCTACAGCAGTGGATGATCTGCAGCCCTTCTGGAACTTCATCAGAGGTGCCATAAAACCCAGGAATGCGTCTTCTGAAATCCTGCAATTAAAGTGATTTTCATGGAGATATCTCCTGGGGTGAGGATACATGGAGGCAATGTAAGATCACAAGGCAGATTACAATGGGATTTCAGCGTCTGGACTTTTCTTTTGTTCTAGAAATTACTTTTTCTTATCTATCCGGAGATCTTTATTGCTCGGTCCATCTCCTAATTCAAAGACTTTCCTCTTCTATTACCCAATGAGAAGCTTCTCCTTTTTTCTTAGTAATTCTTTTTTTTTTAGTACTCAGGGGAATAACAAAGTTTCCATAAAAAAGTTATGAAATATTATATAATTGGTAATTGTTTACAAAGAAGATAATTGTAGCGTCTTGTACAAAGCATGCTCCAAGGGCCTGCTCAGGCTGGCTGGGTGCCTCTCCAGCGGCGCTGTTACCGCAACACGCAATATTATTGTATTTTGTAGACGTTTTGTGTTCATTTTAAATGGCAACTCCATGCA
Organism: Pyxicephalus adspersus; assembly: GCF_032062135.1. NCBI lineage: Eukaryota > Metazoa > Chordata > Amphibia > Anura > Pyxicephalidae > Pyxicephalus > Pyxicephalus adspersus. The sequence goes on along the minus strand of NW_027323418.1, from coordinate 258 downwards.
CTAAGGAAACGCAGTTCTGACACATATTTTTTGCAGTGCTTCAAGATCCCTTGCAGTGTGCTGTGCATGCTGTGGTCCAATTAATTCTGAATGGGCTACCTTGCTGCAACATATATTAATGGATGCTGGATGCATCTGCTTTATCACACTGGGTCTGATCTATTAAAGCTCTCCAAGGCTGGAGAGGACACACTTTCATCAGTGAAGCAGGGTGATCCAGCAAACCTGGAATTGATTCAAAACATTTGCTAGCAAATA
>NW_027323417.1:0-1418 GCF_032062135.1 Pyxicephalus adspersus | reverse complement strand
AGTTGCAGGCCCACATAGGCCGCTATTGGCATTTCCAGCACTCTCCCTCAGCAGTACTTTTCCTTGCTACTCCAAGGCATGGACTTCACAGAAGAAAATTGTTATTATTATTATTGTTAGCCTGTGCAAAAAGGTTACCATTGAAATTTACTTCATAAGGCTACAATTAGATAGAGGCATAAGATTTTTTCTCAAATAAAATAAAAAAAAAATCTTATGCCTTTTTCTTCTATTATAAGTTCGTTCCAGAATGAATGTGAAGCAAAACCTCTTTGTTTCCATATGAAAAGATTTTTTATCTAATGAGAAGTACAAGGTTGGCCCGCAACTTTGTCTAAGTTTTGAATTTTGGCCCTCTGTGTATTTGAGTTTGACACCCCTGTCATATAATATTAGATATAATTAAATGTTTGGGCCTAAAAGGTCTCACTTCTTTATCTATTTATGCATGGCTATGGAACTAGCATATGGGACTTGCACGGCACCCCAGGAAATATCATTCATTCATTTGAATATGTTATTAATGCATTTAATTGTTTTGCATTGCAGTTATTTATTCTTTGAAGTCCATTGCAAAACATTTTTGAACAATATCAAAAATATAGTGCTGATCTTTATTTCTAAAGGATAAACAAAAGATCTGTGTTTCCTCTGATGAGACCATAAACACAACATGTCCCCAACATGTGTTCCTGCAGGCTGTGCATGCCTTGCCTATACAGGGCCACTTTACATAATACAGAAGCCCCCATGCCATCACAAAACCTCACTGTACACAATGACATCAGGAAATGAGCCGGGGAAACAAAAGCTGAATCAGCTTTTAATCTGGAAAGTGTTGGAGACTTTTTATAGCTATCCCTCCCCAATTTCCTCTCCTTGCAAGCAGCTTCACATGTTGATAAATAAAAGCTTCAAGAGGGGCAATGAACAGCAGTGACACAGGATAGACATATTGCTTCCCAATTGTCTTGAGTCATTTGGTGCCCCCCCCCCAAAAAAAAAACAACACCAGGGGCACTTTGTAGTGTAAATAATCCCCTTACTACCTTTTCCCCTCTCAATTAATAAAATGGTTTCAACAAATGTGAATTGGGTAGACTGGTCTCAAAGTCAAGTTTGGCAAAGTGACAGGTACTCTTTATAGTACAATATACACACCATACTTATTTTCCCTGGACTTTTCTATCCCAGGAGCCCAATGAAGTAACCTTTTAGCAGAACCCATCATACGTTTTCCTTAAAAGTAACCCACGGATAGGCCAAGCACACACAGCACTGAGTGATTGAGTTTCGACTTTTTAAGTAATGACCTTATGTCTATGCTGGAGAGCTGGTTTCCAAAGGGGAAAACATTGATAGAAAGTGGAAAAGATTTTCTACCGTCTTTTCATGGCTTAGGCATCTCATTGGCACTC
>NW_027323416.1:0-1418 GCF_032062135.1 Pyxicephalus adspersus | reverse complement strand
AAAGACTACAAAAGACAAACAGTAAACAAAAGACTCAACTTCTGGTGTGTACACAGACTTCCAGGGACTTCTAGCTCTTTTGTGAGAAGACTTCACACCTGGAGGAACAAAGGGTTAACCAAAAACAAACATTCACAATTCATCTCAAAGGGATGACCTCTGATAGTGTTTTAACATTTGATTTTTAGTGTAATTGTTTCGAAACAATTAATTATTGAGCTCATAATACCACGTGGTTTTTGTTTACAAAAAGACCATTGAATCAGTTTACTAAGATTTATCCAGTGCTGTGCTCCTACTGCAAATAACTTGTAAAAAAACACAAACATTAGCATATAAAACTTTCACAACTTCCTTCAAAGGCCTTAAAAAGAACACAACGACATTAGCATACTCAGTCATGACAAACATTTTTTCCTTTATCTTTACAATCTATATATGCACAATAGGCAATGGTAGATTGTTTATAGTACACGAATCTTAATAAACACTACCATACAACTGTGCCATATAGGAGAGGAAAAATGGCAATGCAGCTTGTGTTAAACTGCATACTAGCCAGTATGGGAGATTGGCCCCTGGAGCAAACATTGGTATGTTTGTCCAGCCCTGCTCTTGGCCATTTTGAGGGTGTTGGTCATTTTTTCTGTTGATAGCTTTTCTTCCCCCTTCAGCCCTAGCTGAGTTCTTATGGTTGTTATCTTTTACTCCAGGCTGCAAAGTGATTTCATTGTCTTGGATGGGGGTTGTGCTCTCATCTATATTCGCCTCATTACCTTCAGCTAATAAATTGGCAATCTTGGTGTGATCTTTATGAACATTTAGAGATCTACAGTATCTTTTAATATGCCCAGGTCTGTTGCACTTGTGGCATCTAAATGGCCTAGATTTTGGCCTTCTTGTACGTCTGTATATGACAGATATGTCTGATGTATACCTCTCCTTGTCTTGTTCACACCAGTCCCTGAGTATATTTATGAATTGTTGGTATGAGAAAGCATTCCTAAGGGCAATCTTAACAGGATAGCTCACAATACATTTATTAGCCATCGAATAAAGAAACTCCATGTCATCCGATGAAATATCTGGACAGTTATACACCACCCTATAAAGTGAAAGATACTCATTGCAGAAAATTGTTGGATCATCTCCTCGTCTGAATTTCATTCTGGATAAATCCTGAGTACCTCTCCTATCCCTGCTTCCTAACACACGTTGCAGTTCTTTTCTCCTACTCTCTGCTCCAACCAACTGATCATTATTCATGGATATCTGGGCCGCAAGTGGTCCTGGAAGCCAGGCCTTTAAAAGAGCACATGCATCCTCGTTGTTCAGACTATATTGACACACTACAGCCTCCAATTTATTGGAGATACTCACTGGTGACTCTAGCCCATTAAATTCACCAAGAATCTGGC
>NW_027323415.1:0-1419 GCF_032062135.1 Pyxicephalus adspersus | reverse complement strand
TATATATATATATATATATGTGGTAGGTCAGTTTTAATGGCTTTCATTAGTTTTATTTATAATAAAATAGCTTGGTGTGGTTCCTTTAGCTTTCCAATTCTTCAAATCCATGGTTTGTGCTGATGTAAGCAAGCTCTTAATGTTTGCACCTAAATTTTAGTTATTAGATTGATTTTATTTGCTGCTTTTTGTGACACTGCTTCAAAAAATTTTTAAAAAAACCATGTCATTCACTTGTAAAAATGTCACAGTACTTTGTTCTAGTGGTAAAGATTTAGCGTCCTAATCAATGGTAGTGTTGGTCGAATATCTCACTATTTGATTTGAAAGCTGTTCGATCGAATCGGGCGATATTGTTCAGGTGATCGAACGTCGAATTCAAACAGCATTAAAGTCAATAGGGGGAAAAATTTGGGTTATTTTTCGGGACTGTGTAGAACTGCAAGAGCAATCGGGAGCAGAGCTGACAGCTCCGCTCCCCTGATTGCTCTTGCAGCCTTAGCGTATTTATAGTTTGTGTTCTTGGATAGAGATTCTCTATCCAAGAACAAAGGAGGCCTATGGGATCCCCGGCACAAGAGGCTAATTGGGGACATGTCTCCCTATTCATTCACCTCTAGTGCTCTATGATTGGCTGGGGAAAGGAAAATCCTGATGACGCTTGAGCTGTCATCAGGGTTTACCTTTCCTCAGCCAATCACTGAGCACTAGAGGTGATGAATAGGGAGACTTGTCCCTATTTAACCTCTAGTGCCCGGGGATCCCGCACTGACAGGAGGATTCCCATGGCTGTGTAGCCCGGGGAATCATCCTGTCGTTGTGGGATAACCTGTAAAAAAATAAAAGTTAGTTACACAAATCACACACATTCAATAAATTACTTTAACATTAAACTTTTTTTCACACATTTTTTTACATACGAATTTGCAAAGTCGAATCCCGTGTTTTTTGGGTCGGGTCTATCGCAATTTGAACAGCCATATTCGGGTCGGATATAAGGGCAACCAAAATTTGGATACCAACACTAATCAATGGTTCCAATAAAGGAATAAATGTTGTATTTTGCATGCACATTAGGTTTTGTTTAAAACCAGTAGCAGGAGAATCTGGAAGAAAAAAACATATTATTGTACAATTGTCAAATAAATGTATTCAACAATTCTTGTAAGACAATACCACCAAAATAATGTTTTGTTCACCTTTCCCCCGAATAAAAAACAGCTAAAGTGATTAAATAATATATGATTACTTGTTGTATGATACATGCTGAAATCTGTGTTTAATACATTTACCCAAAAGAGAAGAATAAAACAATTATCTATATAATCATTAAAGCATATGGAGGGGGAAGATTGAAATTTTTGTAGATTATAGAAGAGATTTGTAGATTATTGTAGAGGGGGAAGACTGCCTATATAT
>NW_027323414.1:0-1419 GCF_032062135.1 Pyxicephalus adspersus | reverse complement strand
TGTATATCCCTGTATATCTCTGTATGTCTCTGTATATCTTTGTATATCCCTGTATCTCTGTCTCTGTATCTCTCAGTAAAGCCCTCTATGTCTCTTCCTATGTTATCAGCGATGTGCTGTAACCCTGTAATGAGCAGCAGACACATGTCATTGTCGTTGTCGTTGTTGTGTGGTTGTCCTTGTCTGACAAGTCTGCACTCATCTCTCTGGAATGGTTGTAACATGCTGGCATTATTCTGTGCTCCGACACTGATAACGTATATTGTGAAGGCAGCATGGAAGGGGTTAAACTGATGATTTGCCAGTGAAGGAATTGGCAGATCCTGAATGGCGCTCTCCGTGCACCCCTCGCCTTATCATATAACCACATGCACAATATAGAAAACTGATTTTGCCTCTCTTGTCTTTTGAAGTAAAGTGGGATCACTGCGAGTCACTCCAAACAGAGACGTGCAGCAAAAAGGGAAAAAAAAGAGCAAAGATGAAAAAAACTCTTAGTAATGAGATTGAAACGTACAAAACACAGAAGCAAATGTGGCTTTAATACATTGTTATGACCCTTTATGGGGCTGGAAATTACTCTTCAAAACTGATTCTGGCTGGACTTCAGAGCAGAGGGGATTCTGGGATACCGCAGAGTGACTTTGACTAGTAAGTTGGTATTGCAGGAATTTTTTAATTTCCTGTAACACAACAATCCCAGCGCAGGCCGTGCGGAGGATCCTGCTTCAGTGCCTTCGCTGTGAAGGAGAGAGATGAAAAAGCTGCAATTACGGGGTGGGCGTCTGTGCAGCCATTTAATAGGGACATTTCAGCAGGGCCCGGCTGTCATCATTGTGCTGTCCGCATGGAATGATACACGGGGGGTTACTAATCCCTGCACCGCCTTCATTGTCTCAGCTCTTGTATGGGGAATATGTTCCTCAATAAACATGTAATGGGTCGTTTATCATAGTGCAAAGAACTCTGCTAGACTAAGGCCATTCCCATGTAATGCATGATATATGGGCCCCGAGGGGGACAATAGACAGCAATCTGCTTTTAGTTAATGTCCTGTAATCAGTCAGTAAGTGCTGTTTATTGTCGGTGCCCCTGTAAAATAAAGCTGCTCCTAACCCCGACTGTGTACACCATGAAATCATAATGGTGCAAATGGGTCACATCTTGTAAAATGTCCATAGGTGTTGGGCTTGTTTGGAAATCTGAGTGTCAGGGTGTTATTGTTCTGGGGCCCCTAGTGTCAATATGTCATTGTTCTGGGCCCCGAAGTGTCAGTGGGTCATTGTTCTGGGGCCCCAAGTGTCAGTGGGTCATTGTTGTGGGGCCCCAAGTGTCGGTGTGTCATTGTTCTGGGGCCACAAGTGTCAGTGGGTCATTGTTCTCGGGCTCCAAGTGTCGGTGTGTCATTGTTCTGGGGCC
>NW_027323413.1:0-1419 GCF_032062135.1 Pyxicephalus adspersus | reverse complement strand
GCCTGCCACCAATAACCATGCCACGTTCAAAGTCAAATAAATCACCTTTCTTCCCCATTCTGATGATCCTTTTAATGTTTCCATTCCTTTTGTTACTTCATATAAAATAGACAAAAAATTCAAAAGAAAAACAAACTTTTTTACTGGATGCAGACGTTTTGTGGTTCTGAAAATTCAAAGGCAGAGAGATACATAATCTCATCAATTTGTAGCATAATGTGACTATCAATGGTTGCTGAAATTGGATAAACATTTTTATCTATTTGTTCATGTGAATGACTGGATGACATGGACTTCAGCTGACTTGTCTGGACATTCTTCAAATATGTATTTATAGAAAACCTGGCCAGGGAGAAACACTGAGGCTGCTTTTGCTGAGCTCTTCTCAAACTGCTACTTACCTGGCTGCCTTGCTGACCCTCTTTATGCAATCATTTGAGTCACTAGCCTGGAGCAATGCAGAATAATGTAAAAAGGAGGTAATCAGTCCTTCATTGAAGAGAGGGTGAATTTCAGTATCTAGCTGTATCCAGTACAACCAATATCCTATGATTTCCAGGCAAATGTAAATACCCCAAGAGTGACCTATATCTTTTAGGGACCACTACTGTCATACCTATAGGTAAATTCAGACCCATTTTCTTTGCTCTCATAGAGCCTGTGAGAGTAGTATTTTGGCTTGTGTCCATGGCATCAGTTTGACATCAGATTTGAGATGTCATAGACTTGCATTTGACCTTCACTTGGCCTCCTTCTGACCTGCATTTAACCTGCAGGTTTTTCATTCCTGTAGACCTAAACAAACAAAAGCCAGATGACAGTCTTGATGTTCATCTATACATTAGATGACTGTTGGAAATGTCGCTACAACCTCACCACATAGAAGCTTTCTAGTTGTTGTAAATGAACTTAAAAAAATTAGGGTTAAAGTTGAACTAAACCAAAAAAACTACACTTACCTTTAATCCTGCAGTTCCCTCGATGGCGCTGGTCCTTCCCGTGATCCGGGTTCCCACGTCATCCTGGAATTCCTTTTTCGCTAAGGAAGCGCCTCTCTGCGCCTAGGCGATCAAGACTGAAAGCGAAGGTGCTACACCTTTTTTTAAATTTTTTTTAAAAAAAGGTGTTGCACTAAAAAAAATAAAAAACAAATAACATGTTCCCTTTACATATGAGGGTTGTCTACTTTTTTATGTAAAGTGAAGATGTTGAGTTTAGGAGTGCTTTAAACTTACCATTTCTAATGAACTCTGTGTCTGACATTTACTGTACATTGCAGATTAGCTTTTAAAGGAAGAAGGCCTTTCTTACTAAAATAAAGTATTAAATACAATTTCTCTGCGTCCCCGCTACAGGAGTACACTCTTAGCTGCCATATTTGATTATACCCAAATTTCATAGATAGCTTACTTCCCAAAG
>NW_027323412.1:0-1419 GCF_032062135.1 Pyxicephalus adspersus | reverse complement strand
ACGACACCGACTGTACACACGGCAGATTTTCGCCCGATAATTGGCCGATGCCGATTATCGGGCGATAAAAATCTGACGTGTGTACGTAGCTTAATCTACAAAGCATGCTTAACTTTCCAACAAAAAAAAAATCCTAGCAGTATATGTAGGTTTTTGTCAGCCTGTATGTTATATGATTGCATCTCTGCCATGACATGAGGATAGGATGTCTTTTTCTATTAAAATTCAGCACTGAAAATGCAATCTAAAGCTCCATTTCTCTAAGTCAGTTTACAACACATCAACAAAAAGTGTAGAAAGAGTTATTTACCGCCTGGGCTTCTTCATCATCAAATTTCAGCAGTTGCAATGTGCAGTTCTCTTCCAGAGGGCGATCCAGGTCCCAAACTACATTATTTACCTTTGCGACAACTGTGTTATCAGCAAGGCCTTGGCTGCAATACAACATCACGATAAGGTCAGAGAATGGCTCGCACTGTTTTATATGCATTTCTATCAACAAGGTTTGTACACTGGCCCTGGTTACCAACTGGCATATTACATCTTTTTGGGATTACAGCAAATGGATTCTCTACCATAGCCACCAGCTATTTTCATTTACCCTTTAGCACTGCTCTTGTTACAGGTATTTCTAGCAACCAAAATTCTTGCTCTGGGTCGTGGAGGACTCTGAATGAACTTTGAGCACCTTACAGGGAAGGCTGTGTGTGAACATGTCATACAGAGGAGACTGCTAATGCATAGTACCAAGATAAGCTAAATTTATTTTTCACCTCCCTAAACAAAATAAAAACAAAAAAAAAATGTAACCCTTGCAATGCAGGGGGATCCCAATCAAAGGTTACTTTTTGTGTTCCTAAAGTTTAGCTTTAAACATGAACTCGCTATACAGATATTCACATTTTTTATTTATGTCAAAAAATTCTGAAAATCTATGAAGTTATTTCACTACATTTAGACAATTGAAAAGTCTGCAAAGGATCTAAGGATGAACAGCCTCAAGAAAAAGATATTTCACTCTCCTTACCTGATGCCAGCAGCTACTTGGTATGGGGTGGTCTTCCATGACTCTGCGTCCACTTCCTTTCCATCCGGCAAAGTTACCTTGATGGGCTTGCTGTCCTTTGCAGCCCTATCTGCCATAAGAGCATCATGTTCTGCTTTCAGCTTGTTATAGAGGTCAAGTCTTTGGTTGATGTATTCAGGCCATGGATTCATCTAAGAAGAATAGGATCATTCACAATAAATGTACATCAATTATTCATTCTGAAATAGGTCAATTCCAGCTTCCACAACAACAGGTTTAAAAAATAACACAGATTGTGCATATTAATACTTAAGCTGCGTACACACTGCCAATTTTTGTCGTTGGAAAGGATCTTTCACGATCCTTTCCAACGACAAGGGAGTGCACGATGC
>NW_027323411.1:0-1421 GCF_032062135.1 Pyxicephalus adspersus | reverse complement strand
TTTTGGCTATCTGTAAGGGTGACATTCTTCTCACTGACCACTAAGCTAATGTTCTGTGAGCGGTGGATATAGTAATTATAGCTGGAATTTCCTGAAAACCTTAAAAGTTATTTCAAGCAGTTCCCTCGTGTTAAAAAGGTTGGGAAGCACTGATATACATAATAAAATGGCTAAGCAGCACTGAAGCTAATCTACAGCAGCAGTGTTTCCCCCAGCCCTTTTCAGCCAGGCGCACTACCCGGCACCTTTCAGTAACCACCTGGCTGTTTTTTGGTTGGTTCACTATACAGGGGCTACCATCCGCCTACAATTTCTTCCCACTCACCTCAAAAATATTTTTCGGTTAAACACTGAACAGTATTACCAAACAATTTAACAACCCAAGATAGCTGATTTGTTGGCAACGATGCGGCTAAACACCATTCAGTTGGTTAGAAGATGCGCCATGACAGCTCTTAGCATATTTCTCTGTGTATATGTCAGGAATTCCGCTCTAACTGTAATATCTAAATCTAAATGCAATCCTAAAAAGCCATATTAAAGACACAGATGATAAATAAATTCTAATAAAGATATGATGTCTGCATTTTCATGGGCACGTCTATGACATATTGCAACTTTCTATCTCAACAGATAGACCTCCATGTTTTCACTATGATAGCTCAAAAGCATGGTTTCCTTTTTGCCACCTTATTGTGTGCTGTATGACCAACCGTGTTGTACATATTGAATTGTTCTGTTTACAGTTTTATTATGTGTCATTTTTTTATAGTACAGAAAAAAAAAAAAACCCTGGCCTACAATGTACAGAACTTATACAGTTCTTCCTCTGCCGGCATCTAGAGACCTAACACCAACTTAGTAGTGATTGAGACAAGTCACAAGGCTACAGAAGAATTCCAGCAGAAAATAACAAGTAATTTATCACTTCTCGCAGCATTAAAAGAATGCGACACAAATGTTACAACGATGAATGCAACCTACTGGTGTGTGATAAAACACTAACACAAATAAGTGGGGAAAAATATAGCAAGAGCTGTAATTTGTACACCTTATTTCTAAGGATCATTTTAAATGAGCTGTTTTGGAGGTAGATTAACATTCATAAAAGTTAAAATGGATTACAAGACCCTCCTATTATTTAATATTTTAATCCTGCTCAGAGTCTAATTTTTACTCTCTACTCCCCTTTATTGTTTTTATTCCAATTTTTAAAGAACATTTTCCTGGGAAATTTGTAATAATAATAATAAAAATAAAGGATTAATATAAGCTAGTCGCTATACTACTGAACAATATTCTAGCACAGTGTTTGTTAACTGGGGTTCCTCCAGAGGTTGCTAAGGGTTCTTCAGCGATGTGCAATCTGTTCCTATCAGGTCAGTTTAAGTGACACCAAAGACTGTTTTGGCTATCTGTAA
>NW_027323410.1:0-1421 GCF_032062135.1 Pyxicephalus adspersus | reverse complement strand
CACAGAACTTTGAAGAAATGCTTTAGTATGCAAAATGTAATAAACTGCTACAAAAGATAACATTCACAATTTACCATATTCATGTATTTTTGTTAATCCTGAATGTAAACTGCAACTGCTTACAAAGATAAACCACAATGGTAAACCTGTGTGCAGACCATGAAAACATAAATGTGGATGGATTTTCACCCTAATTACAGTAGTGTGGTAACCATTATCCCTTCTTTTAAGTGTCTGCATGGGACTGTTACTGTGTCATGGGTGCCACTGTCTTGGATTGCTCCAGGAGAACCATGAATAGGTATTACCTAGCACCATTCACTTATTCTAGATTTTCTGCAAGCACTTTTACACCAGTCCTGGTTTCTCCAAAGCTGAAGGCCTCTTGATGGAAGGTGACTTCCCCGCAGTCCAAAAGTATGACCAAAGTATTTCAGAGGGTGTCATATTTCTCACCGTGCTGCTGAGCCACCTTCCAACCACCCTGAATAACCAAAAATTATATGTCAAACAACATCTGGTGAAGAAATAACAGAACAGAACATTTTCCTCTAAAAGCTGAAGGTCCTAGAAGGCATTATAGGGTCCTAGACCCTTCACTGCATCTGCAAGACCATTAGACCCCAGCCAAACTGCACCACCTCGGGACGGATATCAGTTTCCTACAGACTACCAAAGGGCACCGCCACCCTTTTTACTAATGTAATATATAGGACTCCACACCAACAATGGGTCCCCCATCCAGTTTTCCATTACAGAGAAGCTACTGCCTTCTAGAACATCAACTTAATGCAGTTTCCTGTGAACAACCAAATGATAAGCCCCAACTTGCACCCTAAAAAAGGGGTGGTTGAACAGAAAGCTTTCTACTCAACAGTCAAATTTTTATTGGCTTCTTTTCTATTTTCTTTCTATTCATGCCCATACTGTTATTAAAACCAGACCATACCCCCCACCTATCAACTAACTGTCCTCTCCATAACTCCAAATAATAACCCTAACTCTACCTGTCTCTCTTTCCACCTGGCCATGTAGCCCCTGCGGCCTTGCCTTCCTTGGCCTAACTTGAGTGCTTGTGAAGGTCAAGAATGAGACCACCTGCAAGTTAGGCAAGGTGGCCCACAGCCAGAACAGGACAGTTCTATCATGGATTAAAAGGGGGTGAACTGGTTAGGCTGCTAGTGAAGTTGCTCTAGGTATAACATTTTATGCAAAATTCTGCTCATTTTTTGCAAAATTTGGAATCTCAGAGAAGATTTGCAACTTGTATGAAAAGTATTTTTTAATAGTTATACGCATGCGATTATTTTTATGTCTGTAGTCTGACAATATGCTTATTTTAAGTGAGGAGAACTGTATGAATCTTTATATCAGTACACATAAAAATGCTATGGTAATATTAGGAGGGGGAAAGAAAAGCA
>NW_027323409.1:0-1421 GCF_032062135.1 Pyxicephalus adspersus | reverse complement strand
ATGTGCATAGTTACAGTTTAATTGTGTACAATAGTGCAAGGTATATTTGAATCTGTATAGTTAGATACTTTAACATTTTGTACATTTGTGAACAGGGGATTTGATTTTACCTTTTAGAGACACAAAACCATTTCCATTACAGTTTTCATTTAACTCCCCAAAAGGTAAAGTATATCTGTAAACAGATGAAAGTGTACAGTTCTGTCTACCATTTCATTAATGGGTACCACCAGTGTTTTACAAAAAGAGCATGTTGAAAATATAATAGAGTGGACGATCCACCATGATTCAACTAAAATGTTCCCCTTCTTTCCAGTAAGAAAAGTAACAAGCACAATAATTATTTCAGCCTCCCATCTTGGGGCTGTTGATCGAGGACTGGAAACAGAGGAAGATGATAAAGATAATCAATGCACTGATGTCCAACTCCTAATAATCTGTGAGTAGGTAAAGGGAAAGGATCATTTAAGAGAAAAAGGGCAGGGTGTGGTACAGGCAGTGGATAATAGATTTTCAAAATTTAGAGCAGTAAATTGCCCCATTAATTTACTGGAAATACAGACCTATAGTTTTCCCTGTAAACCCATTGGAGTGACAAAGGCTTATCCATAGGTAAAGTTACAGCTCCACACAACTGGCTTGTTGCTGATATAGCACACAAAAAACATTACTTGTATTGCCTATATGGTTTGTTAAAATATGTTGTACTGTAAATAGGATAAGAATCCTGTAGTGACTAAATAGTTAAGAATAGATTAAACATAATAAAAAAGAAAACAAGTTAGTTAAAACTGACAACCCTGGTGGATAATGCATAAGGATTATCAGAAGGTCTCTCAGGGAACCTGGAAAAGTCCTCTGCAGAATTTATATGTCACACAGGCCTTTTTCATATATCTTCCAGAAACTCTGATCTACTCAGGAATGCACTTGCCTCAGAATGCAATTAAGCAGACAGATAAATACTTTAAGAGTGGTGTGCATGCTTACAGACATTGCTCTTTAAACTGGGGAGCAGACAGCCTAAGGCTGCTGGAGTTAAGACTGATCAGAACTAGACATTTCTTTAAAAAGCTGTTCATTAGGTGGCTGACAAGTACTGAGGTTGTCCAGTTTAATAGAAAGGGCAATATATTATTGTTTAGTAAATGCTGGGAAACAGCTAGGTTTAATTTTAAAACCCTGTACAGCGATGTGTATATATTGTGAACTGCACCAAATAATCATACTACTGTTTGTAAAGAGATCAATAAACTGGTTTCTGTGCAGCTTATCCTTGGGAGAATATATAAAATCTTTCTGCATCAAGGTTGGTCATTTTAAATAACTTTTTTTCTTTTATCCAGAAACCCAGAGTATTTTAAAGTTTCTCTGTCATGTTAGTGCACAAGGTATGTGCTTGCAAAGTACGACCCTTTGGG
>NW_027323408.1:0-1421 GCF_032062135.1 Pyxicephalus adspersus | reverse complement strand
TGGTATTCCACTAACCCGACTCTCTCCTCTACAATCTATTATGAATGCTGCAGCCAGACTCATCCATCCTTCCCACCGCTCCTCTTCCGCTGCATCTCTTTGTAGTTCTCTACACTGACTTCCATTCACCTGAGAATCAAATTCAAGCTCCTGTGCTTTGCCTTCAAATCCCTACACAGTTATTGTCCCACTTACATTTCTGACCTGGTAAAAAAAAAAAGTACTCCCCCAGCCGCTCTCTCCGCTCCTCCAATGACCTGCTAATGACTTCATCACTCATAACCTCATCACACACAGGGATACAAGACTTCTCTAGAGCTGCCCCAACTAATTGGAATAATCTTCCTCGTCCTATTCGGCTTGCTCCTATTTTCTGCTCATTTAAAAGAGCACCCAAAACCCATTTTTTTAATCAGGCCTACTCATCTTCTTCTGTCTTTTGAAATCGTCACTACTTCCCACCATTCCATATCTCCCATCCTATTGTATGTTACTTCCACCCACCTCCTAGATTGTAAGCTCTTCAGGACAGGCTCCTCTCCTCCTGTGTCACTGTCTGTATTAGTCTGCCATTTGCAACCCCTATTTAATGTACAGTGCTACGTAATATGTTGGCACTATATAAATTCTGTTTAATATTAATAATAATAATAATTATAATATTAATTTTAATAAATTGGGTATTCCTAATGAACAGAACTTTGCTGTTTAAATGAATGGAAAACTGTACTGAATATTCACAATTTGTTGTGTGAAACTTCTTAAGTTGCAGCGCTGTGCAGGTTCTTAAAAACCAGCACTTGCGCATTTTACAGCCAGCGGCACCAGGCAGCACTGAACTGCACACCATTTATTACCTATGGGGTTCCAGGAGTGAAATACTTCATGTGGCATCATTATGTAAAGGTGTTCACAATTTATCATTGAAATCTGTATTGTTAACACCAGTGTAAAAAATCTCATACAATGGCTACCACTTGAATTTCGGTACACTTATGCAAAAGTAAATGCTTACCCATGACAATATTCCTATTCTTAATTTATTTTTATTATTACAGTCTTTTTTAAAGATATCACCAAAAACAGGAGAGAAAAACCACAGCTTATCCGGCAAACCAGCTCTAGTGAACAGATTCCATAGCAAACCGTGAATTTGTGAATTCTGCTTTTATTGTATACTTTGTAGCCTGTGAAAGTGTTTCAGTGCATTTCGCAGGGCATATATTAAAGTCTGTGTTGGTTTGCACAAACATATCATTTAGTAAATTATTTTCTTACTGCCTTGGGGTTTTCTTCTTTTCCCTAAAGGTCTTTGACAAATAAAAAAAAAAACATTTGCCACTAGATGGCGCTCTGCCTATAGAAAGTATGGTCCCTGCAACACCAATAGTTAATAAACATGGAGAACACATGAGATGCTA
>NW_027323407.1:0-1421 GCF_032062135.1 Pyxicephalus adspersus | reverse complement strand
TTTTTTTTTTTTTTTTTTTTGCAAGCAGATACTGATACAATGATGATCACTTTCTAATATGTTATTCAGGCACTGGGAAACTTGCCTTAGAGCAGGAAAAAATATCCCAAGATAAAATAATAATAGATCTGTTAATTTATCTATGTGATATTTGTTACCCGAAGAATCATTTGTGCCTACATATTACAGTTAAAGAAAAAAAAATCATATATCAGGCACAAGTAGTTTTTGAATTGTAATACCAAACTGAATGTATGACTTTTTGTGAAATAGATAAAAGTAGGGTTGGGGCAGAGTAAAAAGCATACATAGAGAAAACATCTGCCATAAATAGGGCATCAACAATGTTCAAACTGCAATAGCCATTAGCAACCAATTCAGGGTATTTAATTAATAAGATGCTCAGAGATGGTTGTTATTGGGTATGAAATATTACTGTTTTTGTACAATATTAATAAAAAAGCCATAAAATTGTGGAAATCGTAAAATGCATTTTAGGACCCTTTATCGATGAGCAAGTAATTTCCATCCTATTTTTGCTCAAAAGCTGTTTACTGGCTGTAACCTGTTTTAACAATCCTTGAAATAAACAAATGTTGTAATATTTATATGTTTCAGTGCAATAAGCTCTCGAAGAGTAAAAAAATATTAAGGCAAGATCCCAATATAGATATTTTAATAAGTGCATGAGTCTGCACAGTAAAGCTGATCTCAATCTCAATAACACTACAATAAAAGAATGGCAGCAACAACTGCAAATTTATATCCGTGACATAAACCAACGTGTCTCAAATCTCCTAAAAATTTGACACAGCTGCTAAGGCACTTGTAAATAATTAACAAGTCATTCCAAGCTGGAGAAAGGTGCCCATCTCAAGAAATCAAAACCCATTTGCAAAGCTTAACAGATACTACAGATAGTCAAAAAGGGCTATTTTCGGAAATGCAGATGATAACACCAAGAAACCTCTTGAAGCTGGAATTATCTTGCCTGGAGCTTTAGGTCCCTATGGAGAGGTGCAGAAACCAAGTCGTTTCATATTACTCTTCTCTTTATAGTTTAATATGGATATTGGAATTTGCATTGCTATGAAAGATAGGGGCTCCAACAGCATACGTTTGCCAGAAGCATAAAATAAAATATAAATACTTGAATCAATTTCCAGCCATGACGGCTCAGAAAGCAATTTAGCAACTATTGTGGTATTCATGTGAATTTGATAAATGGTGTATTGCAGTGTACTTTATTTTGATCTAGGGTGTTATAGCGACTTATCTCAGGTGCGATTGCATTTCCAAAGTGGCCATTCCTCCCTGTATCAGCAAGATCTCTTGGAAAATGTTTGCTGCACTTTTTTTCATCAGCATAAATATGTTCCATATTAATATATATATATATATATATATATATATATATATAT
>NW_027323406.1:0-1421 GCF_032062135.1 Pyxicephalus adspersus | reverse complement strand
ACGCACCTTTAGTTAACAATCCATAGAAGGGTAGCTACATCCCAAATTAACAACAGAAAGTGGTTAATAAATTACTTGCTTTTATTATTAAAATTGGTTTTGGTAAACCCTAAAAATCCCCCTTTATTCATTCATCCAATTTAGTTCTTCACTCAAATAGGTAAATTAAACCTTCGGCTCCAATTATATTATTGTTATATAACTTGATTTGGGGGGAAAAGAACATTGCTTTTTCAATTCAGGGCAACAAGGCAATGTCTGTCTCCTCAACCACCTTCTCGAGCACTATTTCGTCACATGAGTGAGCCCCCCCTTGATGCAGTATTCCAGGTTAGCTACCCATCACTAGACCCAATCACCTATCACTAACAGTAGCAGATTACCTGACTGCTTGCTCTTGTGTTTTGGTGGCAGCTGCAGGAGAGGAAGAAATGACAGAAGAGAACTAGAGAGATGACTATAAAGTGGTTTGGGGGACCACTAGACTTAACACTGATAACATAGGTCAGTTAAAATTTTGTTTTGATAATCATCAGAAACCACAGCAAACTTTTCTAAATCAGTTTTTCAAGCAGATTTCAGATTTGTTGTCAGTTTTCCCCTAACACGTACAGTTTTCGAGTTATGAATACTGGTATAGTTAACATTGTACTTGCATGTATTTTGTACTAAAACATACCGTATTTTTCGCCGTATAAGACGCTCCGGAATATAAGACGCACCCAATTTTAAAGGAGGAAAATCTAGAAAAAAAAGATTCTGAAAGACACAGACAGTGCTCATAGTAAAATTATTTTCTTGAACTTTCTTGGGTGGAGCCTTTCACCTTTAGGTTAATCTCCTGCCTTCATTGGATTAGACACTGGCAAATAATCCAGTCCAAGATAACCACCAGCAAGACTCAATTTCATGGCGAAGCAGGACGAGCAAGCAAGAGCATAATCATAAACACAGAGGGTGGGATGGGTGTCTCAATAGACTACAAGGAATGCTGTATATGGTGTAGCACAAAAATCATATTTTCTTTTTCATCCATCAGGAAGTATTTTACTTTAGGGCATCAGAAATTAATCCTAACTAAGGGGTTGGCAACACCACATTCTTAAATCTGCAACCTTTTAAACTGGTAAACAGTTGTTTGTTGGTGAAAACCCAAGAAGCACACACAGATCAAGTGAAGTAAAGTTCACAGGGAAAGGTGGTGGAACCTGGCTCTGGAGATCATAAGTCTGAATGGTAGTCTGCCATAGCCACCAAAAAAATGGAATGAAAGGCTGGTGTAACCACATTGGAACCATCTCTGTGTCTGAACCAGTTGTTTTGAAAGAATTAGTGGCTGAGTCACTGCCCCTGATTCATCAAGCAGAATCGGATTATCGGTCGCGCATTCGTATTAGCGATCCGGAATCGTACGCGGTCGC
>NW_027323405.1:0-1421 GCF_032062135.1 Pyxicephalus adspersus | reverse complement strand
CTGGCCGCGATCTTTTTCAGTTGCTGAATAGTGCGATTGCGTACGATTTCGGATCGCGAATACGAATGCGCGACCGATAATCCGATTCTGCTTGATGAATCAGGGGCAGTGAGTCCACCACTTTGCCTTGTGGAGCTGTGACAGGTTCACCCTTGCAGCGAGGCCTCACCGAGTGTGGAAACAGCTCACCTTGCAGTGCTGTCTCACAGAAGGCTACAGGCTGCAGCAGGCTCTGCTTTCTCTCCTCCGCTCCTGCAACAATAACAGTCACAGGGAAGCTAACGTGGGCCACATAAAATGGCAAAGCGGGCCTTGTGTTTGACACATGGGCTTATAGTATCCATTGTATGCTGTCTTTTCATCCAGTTTTTTTCTAATGGGGGAAAGAAGTTTACCATATTCATGCTTTTTTATCACATTTTTGTGTTATATCGAGCCGGTTTACCTCGGGCTGGAGTCATATGCGCTCGTACACTCGCCTCCTCACTGCCAAGCCAGATGCTTGTCTTCAGAACAAAATGGGCAATAGGGGTCGCGCATTCGCCAATTAAGGCGATTAGATTTCAGCTGCGTGATTAAGGAGGATCTGTTAAGCTCAATGGTGAGATCATAGCAATTAATTATTTAGGGCTAAGGGTAATATGTGTGCCATTAGAAAGAATGATTTTTTAGGGGAACAGTGACTTTTAATGCAAGCTCGCCAGTGTAAAACTGCCGGAGATGCGCGGCTCCGGCCTTTCAGTTGCTGAATTGCGCAACGGGGTACGATTTCGGATCGCGAATACGAATACGCGAGCGAGCTTCCGATTTTGCTTGATGAATCAGCCTCATTGTTTCAGTCCGATCAAATAAGTTATAAAAATAAACTTGCTACCCTGCCTACCCTTCTTCCCACTACCTCCTACTTCTCCATATAGCATCTCTGAGGCCTAATCTTTGGGAGTTTAGATATATGTGTGCTAAATGAAATGTGGCGCTGTGTGTACAACCCTGTTTTCAAAATTTCCACACATTGATGAAATTCTAAAAGATGCTTTCCCCACTTTGTTATAATACACTAACAGGTGACCGTGTAATAATTAGTAGCAAGGAAATGTCAATTGCAAGCCACTAACTAAAATGGCGGTTAAAAGGTTAATTAATTCCCTCTCTTTGACAACAAATCTGCACTAACTGCACATATCAATCATTTCAACTGTCCTGGTTTACTGTTCTTCACTTTATAATATGTAAAGCTGTGTAAACACGTTAGATTTTTTTGTCATTGGAAACAATCTTCAGCAATCCTTTCCAATGACAAAAGACCGAAAGATGAATGAACGAATGCTGTACATACAGCGCCATTCTGTACCATGAAGAGGGAGGGGGGAGAACAAACAGGTGGCACGCCGCTGCACTCTCCTCATTTCATGTCCACTGCG
>NW_027323404.1:0-1422 GCF_032062135.1 Pyxicephalus adspersus | reverse complement strand
TGAACAAACCACAAGAATTCTGGAAAAGTAGAGATGTTTGGCCATAATATACAGAGCCTTGTATGGCAAAAATCAAACACAGCATATCAGCACATATACCCCATACAATGGGGTGTAGGGGTGATAATTTGGGCTTCTTTTACAGCCCTAGGACCTAAACACCTTGAAGTTAGTGTTGGTCGAACAGCTGAGTGTTCACTTCAGCAGCTATTTGATCGAATAGCCCGATATTTTTCGAGCGATCGCTGAATTTGAACACTATTAAAGTCTATTTCGGGACTGTGTAGAACTGCAATAATAGACAGGGGATTGCTCTTGCAGCCCTAGCGTAACTGTAGTATGTGTTCTTGGATAGAGATTCTCTATCCAAGAACACATACGGAACAGCAGAACATCTGCAGTGACAGCTAATTAGAAGCACTCGCGTGCCTCCTCCAATCAGCTGTGACCACAAAGTTCCCACAGTCACCAGGCTGTCCTTTTTAGCCCAGTGACCGTGGGAACTGAACTGCAGATGAACTCTCAATGGAGAAACTCCATTGAGATTATATCTGCAGTCACAGCTGACTGAAAGCACTCACGTGCCTCCTATCAGCTATGACCGCAAGTTCCCACGCACGGGCTGTACTAACCGTGGGAACTGAACTCAGATGAACTCTCAATGGAGAAACTTTATTGACAGTTCGTCTGCAGAGTTCGTCGATCCCTGGACACAAGAGGTTAATTAATTTCTAGTGCCCAGGGATCGCAGTGGACTCTCAGGGCTGCAATCATTGCAATCTGCAATCATCTCTGGGAATCCTCCTGTTTGCCATGTCCGTGCACAAGAGGTAAATTAACCTCTAGCCTGGGGATCGCAGTGGAACTGCAGATGAACTCTCAGTGGAGTTTTTCCATTGAGAGTTCATCTGCAGTCACAGCTGAGTGAAAGCACTCGTGTACCTCCTATCAGCTGTGACGGCAAGTTCCCACGCTCCCGGGGCTGTACGTATCAATGGTCAGCAATGTAGGAGGAATTCTTCCTACTGACCACCAAGCTAATATACTGTGAGTCGTGGATCTAGTACTTGTAGCAGGGGTTCCATGAAGATCCCAAAGTTGCCTTTTGCTGAAGAGATTTAGAAACGCAGGGTTAGACCCTCTATCACGTTTTTAATAATGACCATGCATTACAGGAGAGATTAATCATTTACAAGTATTGGTAACAATTGTCACTAAAACAAAAATTCTAGAATAAATCCAAAATGTTGTTTCAAAATAAAAAAGGCAAGGGGAAATAATTTATGGACACCTATTTTGGGGACAACTATCTAATAAGAAAGTACCCTCTTGGGGAACTTTCCCCAAGTTGAATATTTTATCTAACGTTCTCTTGTGTTCCCAGGACATGAAATTCAAGAAAATTTCCCCACTACACAAACA
>NW_027323403.1:0-1422 GCF_032062135.1 Pyxicephalus adspersus | reverse complement strand
CAGGGCAGGGAGAGTTCAGGCAAGAGTCAGGTTCAGACCAGGTCGCTATGGAAATGACAAATGATATTAGCATAAACCAATACAAGGAGGCACCCAAGCACACTGTGTTCACAGAGGCTTATAGCGGGCAATGGGGTACAGGACAGGCTCTCCTTAAATGGCCAGAGTGACCAATGACCTTGCGCCACCTGGCACCATTTGATTGGACAGTAACTGCCGCAGGGAATTCAAACTAACTACAACAAACTAACTAACAAGAGGCATGCATGGTAGCGCGCGCACCTCTTCCCACAGCACCCCTAGGACGTGCACTACTTTGCACATCCAAAGGAGTGCTGAGAACAGGAATTTCTGTAACCACGTCCATAGAGATGCAAGGGATGCCGCCTGGCCAAACAGTAGTTTGGGCAGGACAGATCCCTCCGCCTGCAGAGAGAGACACGCTGCGAACAGAGCAGCAGCCTCAGCCATGCTGCCTGCTACAGCGGCGTCTCCCTCTGCGGCTGGGATCCCCAGGGATGCCGCGGGCTTGCAGGACGGGTAAGTTCCTTACATATATATATGTATTTTTACACTTAGATGTAGATGCAATATAGATTTATACAATTTTCACACAAGATTCCCACATTTTTCCTATTGGGTTCAAATGTGAATTCTAGGTGAAAGCTATGTGAAAATATTTTTAACTAAAACCCGAATAATGTAGCAATTTTAGCCAGCTCAGATTAAATGATAATTCTATTATAGACTACCATCAAATCATTGGGCTTCAAAGCGACAATGTCGGAAAAATGAAATGATAAAATCTAGTGCTAATCAAGTGCTAATAAGACAAAAGTTCTGACTTGGATCCAATCCGGTTGGATGGGTTGAGAAACATTTGGAAATTTTAGAATCTTATACCTGTCAATGATTTCTATAGTTGAGCTCAGTCAATCTGGCCAGTGGACAATGACAATGAGAGATATATTAGGGCTGATACGGCTATCATTGTTCGGTGCCCTATCATACCAATGATAGGTACATGTTGAATAGGAACTAAATTTGCTCAAATTTTGAATTCTTATACAAGTTTGGGATAGCTCATATCAGAACCAACCAACCACCACCACAAAAGCAATGTTATTTGTAAAAAAAAAAAAAAGAGACTACAAAAACTCCTTTTCCATCGCTCACCATATACTGCTCCAAATCTACAAAATATTTCCCAAAAATCTGCTGGGAAACCAACACCTCTATACATATCAATCTCCTGTATCCTCCACAACTCTCAATGGGTATTTCTGCTAGCTTTCTAAACACTACAGCAACATAGCAATCAAGGGAGGACCTCATGAGGGCTATTAGAGTTTTGGAAAATTGAAACTCGGGCATATATCAGCTTTTCTGCAAACTTTGGCCAAGACTGGAGATGTGTTTAGC
>NW_027323402.1:0-1422 GCF_032062135.1 Pyxicephalus adspersus | reverse complement strand
GAAGAGAAGAGAAGTAGAGCTCAGATGTCAGAGGCCACTCTACTACCCTTCTGCCAGATGCTGAATTTTTTTGACACCTTTTACAATGCATGTTGTAAACTAGTGGGTCAGGAATGATGCTTGGTTGATTATCTCATGACATTGTCACAGATCCCCACAAGACCAGGGGTTTTGTGTCTGTCTGTGTCACCCACCTCACATTCTTCTGCAGCCAGCAGCAGCCCTGTTCAAAAATCCTGTCTGCTAGTCACTGCTTAGTCTAAATCATGTCATCCCCTAAGAGCTGTCCCTTTTACCCCAGAAAACGAAAATATTCTGCAGAACTGCTTCAATTGCTGGCAGAAGTGTGGTCATGAGCTCCCTCTGCTCAAGCACTCCCTCTGTTGGTGGGTTCTCCTACTTGTTGGTCATGTGATTATCATTTGCCACATGACCTCCCTTATAAAAAGGAAGCAACTGGCAACAGGAAGTTGCCTGAACAAGGAGTGTGTTATTGGCATTGTTACCAGGTTTCGGTTGTCCTGGTCTGTGTTTGCTGCTGCTGATTCTCCTGTGTACCTGTCTCACGTTCCTGTACCATGCTTTACTCTTATCTGTCAGCAGTCACCAGCCTCTGCAAGCACTGGGGGCTGCAACCTGGCAACTGCTCGCAGTGTAACATCCTCACATCTAGAGGCTCTGGAGAAGACCAAGCGGTTGCTTAGATTTTGCACCCCGTGCATGTCACTGCCACCTAGGCTAGTGACTCGGAGGGTCCACCTTCTTGACCTGTCCTGACAGACATCTGAATTATATGATCCTAGCCTCCACTTCTTTACATTTAGGTGAATATTATTGCTATCCCCAATATCACAAACATGATTGGTTTTACCAAGATGTTACAATAAATGCACGCCATATCTCCACTACCACTGACCCATCATTGTTCACAAAATAGGAATATTTTGTAACATAACACAGGTTAGTTCTTTGATTATGCCGGAGACCATATGGGGCAAAATCTAAATCTTATTTTGTATTGTTTATTATAGATTGTACAGAACACATTACCATGTAATATCGAAAATATGCAATACTTGCATTGCACAATAGGTAGATTATGAAACATAGGAGTGAATATGCACATATAATTTTAACTACAAAAATAATCCGGACATAAAAAGACGATTGACTAATAGTCTGCTTTAAGGATTAATCGCACTTTTAACATTAAAGTAATATATTAAAAAATAATCTAAAAAAGATTGGGTTCCACTGGAATTTGTCCAAATTTTGCTCCACCCTTTTTAACGAACCAAGAGAGTTTATTGCTGGTTTGCATTTTAGTCTTTGTGCTGCCATGGAACTGACAGGATTGTTGGCTGCAGTGTTGATGCTTCTCTGCACATGTTATTTCATCTTTTCCACATGGAAGACAATGCC
>NW_027323401.1:0-1422 GCF_032062135.1 Pyxicephalus adspersus | reverse complement strand
AGGCAGATTGTAATTACCATCCTCAAAGTCTGTGCCCAGTTTGGGATTTACTAAAAGAAAAACATCTGACTTCTGGATGTTTTAAAAATGTATTTAATTTTATTGGATAAACTAAGCATTGGCTATAAAGTTTTGTGGAGGAGTGGAGAAGTAATTTCCTAGTTAAATAATAAATGCTGTTTGCAAAGAAATGCCTTACCGATATACACCGAGAGGACGTGTGGGCCCTGTAGCTACGGACATCTTCCAAGTCTAATGTGGCTGTGAGGACTTCCTGTCCAAAAGAAAAAGCAATAGAAAACTGTGATGTAGGAAAACTTTCTGCTCTCATTGAAACTTTTATTCTTGGCTTTTCAGGTATCTAAATAAACTTCATAGGTATTAATAAAATACCAAAATTTATTTTTTAAAAATATTGGTATTTTGGTAATAATTATCAGTGTTCTCTGGGTACACCACCCGGCACTTTTAAGTAACCACCTGGATGTTTTTGGGCAGTTTCTAAAGGTTTGGGTCACAATACAGAGGCTGCCACTCACCTACAATGTCTTCCCACCCAGCTTAAAAAAAACATAGATGGTAACAAGTCCAAACTTTTTTGCTGATATTGTGAATGGAGGTGGTCCAAACTTAACTTACAACCCAGTTTATCCTTTTCAGGAAATATTCTTTATAAATTCAGTATGCAGGAAAACAATGGGTTTAATTTCTATGTATGGTGTTATTATTATTAATAAACAGGATTTATATAGTGCCAACATATTATGCAGCGCTGTACATTAAATAGGGGTTGCAAATGACAGACAGATACAGACAGTGACAGAAGTAGAAGAGGACCCTGCGCCAAAGAGCTTGCTTGTGAGAGTAGCAAAAGCACATAAAGTAAGCCGCATACACACGTGCAATAATAGTTGTTGGAAAGGATCTTTCACGATTCTCTCCAACGACTAGCATTGCACGATGCATGAATGAGTGTTGTACATAAAGTACCGTTCTGCTCTATTAAGAGGGGAGGCAAGTGAAGGGGGGGAGCAACAGAACGGCACCACGCTGCGCGCTCTCCCCCTTCACTTGCATTACGATCGTTCATCACTCATCGTCTGTGGATCTGCCAGGATGATCGTTCAGACAATAAACAAGGAGCCCTGTACACAACTCAGATTCTCGTCCAATATCGGCCCTGAGCCGATTATCAGGCGAGAACCATTGGAAGTGTGTACGTAGCTTAATATGGAGAGTAGATAATCTTCTGCCTATCAATAGTCTGCAGTGAAGGACTGTAGCTCCTTGTATTAGCAGTAGTCTGATACGATTCCTTTTTGTTACAACAATTGTTCTCTAATCAGTAAAGCTTTCCCTACCAGATAACAGCAGAGCTACAAGTCTGACTCAGCAAGTGAAGATTTTCTACCTTACTTGGTG
>NW_027323400.1:0-1422 GCF_032062135.1 Pyxicephalus adspersus | reverse complement strand
ACATCTACCACACTGGAAATTTTGGAAAATATACTATATGTGGACATCTACCACACAGGAAATTTGAAATATGTAATATACGTGGACATATATTATTACACTGGACATTTTGTAAAATATCTATACACATAGACATCTACCAGACTCAAAATTTAAAATATTTTATATACCTATACAACTACCACACTGGAAATTTTGAAAAATATCCTATACATGAACATCTACCACACTGGAAGTTTGTAATTAATTATATACGTGGACATCTACCACACTGGAAAACTTGTAGTCTATTGTATACGTGGAGATCTAACACCCTAGAAATTGATGAAAATATATACAGGTAGACATCTATCATACTGAAAATCTATAAAATATCATTAACGTGGACATTAAAACACACTGAAAATTTTGGAAAATCTATTCATGTAGAAATCTACTACGCTGAAAATTTGTAATATATCATATGTGGACATCTACCTCATCAAACACACTGGAAATTTGAAATGAATCCTATATGTGGACACCTATCTACCACACTGAAAGTATATAATATATAATGAAAGTGGACATCCACCACACAGGAAATGTTGGAATTTGTAATAAATATGGAGATCTATCTGCCACACTCCAAAATGTGTAATTGATAATATACTTGGCCAAATGCCACACTGAAAATTTTGGAAAATGTCTATACACGTAGACATCTACCACACTGGAAATTTTGGAAAATGTCCTATACGTGGACATCTACCAAATGGAAAATTTGTAATATGTAACATACAAGGACATCTACCACACAGGAAATTTGTAATATATATTATATGTGGACACTGGGAATTTTGGAAAATATCTATACACAAAGACATCTACCAGACTCAAAATTTAAAATATTTCATATACCTAGACAATTACCACACTGGAAATTTTGGAAACTATTCCTATACATGGACATCTACCACGCTGGAAGTTTGTAACTAATTATATACATAGACACCTACCACACTGGAAAATGTGTAGTCTATTGTATATGTGGAGATCAAACACCCTAGAAATTGAGGAAAATATATATACAGTTAGACATCTACCATACTGTAAAATATCATTAACGTGGACATTTATACGCTGAAAATTTTGTAAAATCTATTCATGTAGAAATCTACCATGCTGGGAATTTGTAATATATCATACGTGGGCATCTACCTCATTGAAAATTGTGGTAAAT
This sequence comes from Pyxicephalus adspersus, assembly GCF_032062135.1. NCBI lineage: Eukaryota > Metazoa > Chordata > Amphibia > Anura > Pyxicephalidae > Pyxicephalus > Pyxicephalus adspersus. Next base: position 200 of record NW_027323400.1, on the reverse strand, counting down.
ATATACACGTGACATCAAACACACTGGAAATTTGAAATGTATCCTATATGTGAACATCTATCTACCACACTGGAAGTATGTAATATATAATGAAAGTGGACATCTACCACATGGGAAATGTTGGAATTTGTGATAAATATGGGGAGCTATCTGCCACACTCCAAAATGTGTAATATATAATATACTTGGACAACTGCCAC
>NW_027323399.1:0-1422 GCF_032062135.1 Pyxicephalus adspersus | reverse complement strand
GATCCATTAAGGCTAATAAGAGAGATGTTTTGAGACATTTCCTTACGGCTACCAGATCAATTATCCCCAGAAAGTGGAAACAGTCTACGGCACCCTCTCTTAAAGACTGGTTTACTGAACTAGAGAAGATACAGCATCTAGAAAGGCTGGTGGCGGAGGATGATAACAAATGGGAACAGTACAAACAGATATGGGCTACATGGGATTGGTTTAAGGAATCCACCCAATTTAAGGCTCTCTGGCAGTAATATCAACGGGAGTAACAGTGCTGTTCAAAATACCTGGAGGCATGTAGTAACTTCTAGAATACATAAAAACAAGGCCAGTCGGACGTCCCCTCCCTCCCCCCACTTCCCCCCTTTCTGACCCTTATCCTCCCCTGGGCTACCTAGTTGACTGTCCTTCCCTTCCCCTCCCCTTGCATATATCTCGGTGTAAGTGCATTTCTGACATCTCCTCCGGTATACCCGGAGACGTGTTCGTAGATTGAACATACAGTTCCATAAGTTTGTTTTGCTAGCTACTCTATTACAGTTTGGAGTGGTTTTATACTAAACCCCTTTTTTTTCCCTCTCCTATTGTGTGTCTCCAATCACTGTTTTGTTGTAATATTGGATATATGTATATTTATATGCACCGTTTTTTTATACTGTAAAATGTCACTTGTGTTAAACCTCATGGTCATCCATGGGAGATCGGGAGTTTATTTTGACCCTCCTTTCTTCCCTGTACATTGTTGTGATATTTTACCATTCATGTTTGTAACCACATGTATAAATATTAATAAAAACCGATTGAAACAAAAAAAAAGGAGCATCAAATGGAGCTTACAATCTAGGAGGTGGGGGAAGTAATGCACAGTAGGAGGGGGGATATGGAGTGGTTGGAAGTATGAGGGTTTTGACTCATTCCCCAATCTAACCCAGGCTTTGACTTAACTCATCCAATTGGGGTACACTGCAAACCTCCTTTCTCCTTCAGGCTATAGTAGTAAGCCCCATCTCCTACATAATGCTATCCTATCTAGGCTTTACCTTAACACATCCACTTGGGGTACTCCCTGACACCCCCAACTATGTCCTTAATTTTTATGGCCCCACACAGGCTGTCTTTTAGCACCCTTACTGGTGGTACACCCTATTCTCCCCACCCAGGCCATCCCTTTCCACCTCTACTGGTAGTAAGCCTCATCACCCACATTACCCCAAACAACCTATTACTAAGGCCTTAACACCTCTACCTACTTTAGAACCCCTACTGATGGTTAACAGCTATACCTCCATGCCCCAAAGGCTTTTTCTTAACACCTCCACCATCTCCCTCACCCCAGACTAAAGCTGCGTACACACTTCCAATTTTTGTCGTTGGAAAGGATCTTTCACGATCCTTTCCAACGACAAGGGAGTGCACGATGCATGAACG
>NW_027323398.1:0-1422 GCF_032062135.1 Pyxicephalus adspersus | reverse complement strand
CCCAGGACTGCTGGTTTGATTTTGTAAAACTGTGACCAACCTGGTTGGACTAGAGGTCACACAGAAGAGAAGGACCAGGGCCAAAGGCCAAATATCTCTACAATGCTCCAGGATGTAAGTGGGCACCTTGACATTCTCACCTACAGTTCAGGATCTCTCATGATTATGATATCAGAAAGCTGTGACCTGCCATACTAGACCAGCTGTTGCATGAAGAGTTGGAAGCCCAAAGTTAGGAAACAGTTATGTCTCTTAACTTTCTGGGATGTAAGTGGGCGCATTGGCATTCTTATTTACAGTGCTGTAGAATGGCAAGTCAATATATTGTCGGAGAGCTGTGAATTATCTGGCCAAGCAAAGGGTTAAAGGACAGTTATTCCTCCGATGCTCTAGGATGTAAGTGGGCAGCTTGGCATTCTTACTTAGGACAAGACCTAATCATTTTAATACCAGAATGCCAGGCTGGACCCGCAGCTGCATAAAGAGGGGAAAGCACTCAGGAAGCAATGCAGGACCACTGGTCATTATGATATTGGAGAGCCATGAATGATCAGGCTGAACCAGCAGTTACACAAAGAGGTGGAAGCTCAGAGGAAGTATTGTAGGACTACTGGTCATTAAAATGACGGAAAGCCATGAATGGTCAGGCTGGACCAGCAGTTACATTAGGAGCATGAAGCTCTCAGGAAGCAATGCAGGACCACTGGTCATTATGAAATTGGGGAGCCATGAATGGTCAGGCTGGACCAGTGGTTACATGAAGAGGTGGAGGCTCTGAGGAAGCATTGCAGGACTAGTGGGGTCATTAAAATGACGAAGAGCCATGAATGGACAGGCTGAACCAGCGGTTACATGAAGAGGTGGAGGCTCTGAGGAAGCAATGCAGGACTACTGGTCATAATGATGTTAGAGAACCATGAATGGTCGGGCTGGATTAGCAGTTGCATGAAGAGGATGAAGTTCTCAGGAAGCAATGCAAGACTACTGTTAATTATAATGGTGGAGACCCATGAATGGTCTGCTGGGCCCAGCAGTTTCATGAAGAGGAGGAAGCTCTCAGGAAGCAATACAGGCCCACTGGTCGTTATAATGACAGAAAGCCATGAATGGTCTGGTGGGCCCAGCAGCTGCATAAAGGGAAGAAAATACTCATAAGGCAATGCAGGACCACTGGTCATTATAATGACGGAGAGCCATGAATTAGCACGCTGCACCAGCAGCTGCATGAAGAGGAGGAAGCTCAGGGTTGAGGGGAAGCCACATCTTGGATTTAGGGTTAAGTTAAAGGGTCATATTAGGGAGGCGAGATAAGGTGAAGCTACATTTCAGGCTATGGACCTCTCACCCCTATACACCCCTACATGCCCCTACATTTCAGGCTATGGACCTCTCACCCCTATACACCCCTACATGCCCCTACAT
>NW_027323397.1:0-1425 GCF_032062135.1 Pyxicephalus adspersus | reverse complement strand
ATTGGCTGTTAACAATTCAGCACATGCAGAACACTGAAAATAACCAGATTACAAGATTTCTGGCAGCATCAGGAGGAATATTTTTACAAATCTCAAACTGTAATCACAAAATACTTTTAATGGTTTGTATCAGATCTTTTATTTCAATTTGGGATTTTATCGGTACCTAAACAGGCTAATATTTATAAAATTTAAGAAGGGAGGCAGCACTAGGGGTAAAAGAGGACCATCTGCATGGAAGGAGAGACCTAGTTCAAGGCAGGAGATTTTTTTTAATTAATTTTATGGTGGCAGAGGATTTGAAATCTCGAACAGCATAGCAGGAGGTGTTATTAAGAGAGTTGGTATTTTCTTGCACTTTTTAAGATTGTAATGCATCCATAAAGCACATTCAAGATATGAATAAAAGGACTATTTTATATGCATGGACAATTAAACACATGCGGCTTTCGGTTGAAAAGTGATGGACTGTTTATGCAATATAATTAAATGAATCATAATAGGAAGATATAAGGCGAATAAATGGGGTGATAATTTATGTGAATTTTGACAAAATGTTTAATAATGCATTGAGTAAGCTTGGAAATAATCTATGGAATTAATGGTAGGTACATTGTGGATTTCCATCCTTAGGCTGCCTGTTGGTATATCTCATATGGGCGGCAGGGTCTTCACTAGTGATCATTAGGTAAAGTTTTATTGAACTGGTTGGAGGTCACAATGTGGTGCCCTATTCTCAAATATTTGATGTTCTGTGTGGGACCGTTCTATCAAATCACTATGAAAAGCAGGTGTGAAAGTTATATTAACATGTGAAAGTTTTGGAAAATTTTTTTAAAAAAAGTTTTTGACATGCATGTGCAAGTGGATTAAAGGTATCTCCGAAGAATTAATGTAAATGAAACAATTCTTGATTGTTTTGTGGTTAATATCACTTTTTTCTTTTTCTTTTTTTGTTGATATTGTCAAGTATGTATGAAACGTCCTTCTAATGAAGCCTGGTGGCGAAGCTGTAAAGGACAGAATACTGCATATTCAATGTTAATAAATCGATCATTATTGTGATGATTTTTTTAACATATTCAGTAATTGTACAATGTATGCATTTATTATATATGAAGTCAATTGATATGTGAAATTTTATAAATATTAGCCTGTTTAGGTACCGATTAGATCCCAAATTGAAATAAAAAAACTTTATGAAGATGCATGGTAATTGATTTAAGTATGAGCGATCTATCCTTCCTCAAAATGTTGAGCAAATAAATACACTGCATTTTCTGCTTCTTTTGAGTGATGATTACTAATTTTAAGTGACTACATTATTGAGCTAAAATAGGAACGATTGGCTAAAAATACAAATTTTAAAACATCTATTAAAAACAATCATTTACACAAATTTTTGATCCCTTGAACACATATGCA
>NW_027323396.1:0-1425 GCF_032062135.1 Pyxicephalus adspersus | reverse complement strand
ACAGACAGTGATACAGGAGGTTGTACATGTAAAGGTGTAAGCAGTTGTACACAATGATGAATGCAGATATCTGCAACCTTGTCCATATATGCAAAAATGTGCAACCATAATAAAATAAATACCAATCTCACTAAACGATAATACAGCAGAACCTTGGTTATCCGGCTAAAAAAAGGGAAACCCTGATGATGCTTGAGCCGTCATCGGGGTTTACCTTTCCTCACCCAATCATGGAGCGGAGCAATCAGTGGAGCTCTGCTGACAGCTCCGCTTTTTTGATTGCTCCTGGAGCTATGGTATGTGTTCTTGGACAAAGCTCCGATAGGGCTGCAGCAGCAATCAAGCCAGTATCTGAATTTTTCGGTTATCTGAATTCCAGATAACCGGGGTTCTACTGTATGTAGACCTAATATATTTTAGGCATGTCAATTTATAACAAAAGCCTTCCCTGTGTAGACATTGAAGATCCTGAGAAATGCTGTTGGGCATCAAGATACTAAATGCAATCTGTCACTAGGGGGAACCCCTTGAAATATCTTTTAGGTCTTCAGGGAAACCACTGCTATAATTACTATATCCACAGCTCACAGAACATTAGTGTGGTGGTCAGTGGGAAGAATGCCACCCTTACAGATAGCCAAAAAGGTATCTATTAAACTGACTTGAGGGTCTCAAACTGCTAATAGCTCAAGGAACACCTAGCAATCCTGGTTCAGAAACAACACTGTAGTCTATAGTCTTCTCCATTGCTCTTCACTGAGCCGCAACAGAAAAGGTTATATAGGGATATGAGGGGAGGACCAGAGGAACTGGGACAGCACAGACAGGTATTATACACTTATTGGAGAGGGGAGAGGGCTATGATGAAATTAACTGTTTGGAGAATTTGAATTTGCTAGCAATCTCAAAGGCACATTGCAAGTGAGCAAAATTCATTTTAAGAGTCTCTGCAAGTATAAGTTTTACAAGAAAGCAAGGGGATTGGAATATATCTCAGTGCAGTTACATTTTATGGCTGTAGCATAGGAGTGTTTTGTAGATCAGCAGATAAAACAAGAACTTTGACTGCATCAGCAGATAAAAGGATTCATTGAGCCTGATTTTTAAAAGCTCTATAAGGCTGGAAAGGATATACTTTTATCAGTAAAGCTGGATGATCCAGCAAACCCGGAATGGATCTGGTCCGAGATTGAAAGCATTTGCCAACAAATACCAAATGACTTTTAAGAAATCCATTTCAGGTTTGCTGGATAACCCAGCTTCAATAATAAAAGTCAGCCTTGGAGAGCTTTATTAAATCAGGTCCAATATGTGCAGTAGTGACTGGAGAAAGGCCTGACTACTGGCAATGGCTCATGTTATTTTTTACGTGTACTGAGTGCAAGGAGGTCATTGTTCTATGAAAAGAAAAGTGAAATATGTAGG
>NW_027323395.1:0-1425 GCF_032062135.1 Pyxicephalus adspersus | reverse complement strand
ACAACCCAACAGTCAAACAGACACAACTCCCAAATGCACAATATCAGACTCCAGTGGTTAGTTCTAATAAACTGATAAAAGTGATACAATTGATTATATATATATATATATATATATATATATATATATATATATACACACACACACACACACACACACTTTTATTCATTTGTTAACAAACAAATAAATAATTAACAATAAACTAATAAATTAGATAGCTGGTTAGTTAATAGGCTTGTGTCCTGATTGAGGCAAAATAATTAGTGTTAGGTTAGTGTTACTTTTAATCAATACATTCCAGCCACTGAATCGGAGCCAAATACTGGTAATTGCCTAAAAACTAGAAATCTAAAATACAAAACTTTTTCCTAATAACTATTTAACACTGGTAAGACCTAAACCTATTTGGGGTTCAGAAAAACTAGAAGAAAATTGAATAAAATTAAGAGAACAGTAAAAATTACACAAATTATATCCCACATTTTGTCAATTTCTCTGCTTATAATTAAATAGGGTTCAGGGAAATCTGAAAAACGCATTACTATATGAAAGCCACAATATTTGTTTAAAAATATGCAGGCATGGTAGCAGTTAAAAATATATTGTTGAGTAAACTAACGCATACAAACTCACCATAAGCCAACAATCCATACGAATAAGCCATTATCCAACAGATGCCACAAATTTTAACAACTGCGGTATTAGAGCCACAGATGATAACCACTGAGGAGCAGGTAATTGTCCATAATGAGAAAGCGGCAGATAATAGCACATAATAGGTAAGCAATTCAGTGCTGACATTAGTAGCCCATCTGCTTCAGGGTTCGACGTATTGGGCCTAATTTATTAAAGCTCTTACTAGGCTGGAAAAGATACACTTTTATCAGTAAAGCTGGGTGATCCAGCAAACCTGGAGTGGATTTCCTAAGTCATTTGCTATTTGTAAGCAAATGTTTTCAATCTTGGACCAGATCCATTCCCGGTTTGCTGGATCACCCAGCTTCACTAATAAAAGTGTATCCTCCCCAGCCTTGGAGAGCTTTTATAAATCAGGCCCATTGCGCGTTTAGAGATGCTCTTCTGCATACTTTGTAATGAGTAATTATTAAACTATTGTTGTCTTTTTATCTTCTTGAGTCAGTCTGGTCATTCTCCTTTGAAATATGTCATCAGATAGCATTTTTACCAAGAGAACTGCTGCTCACTTGATAAATTACTTGTTTCCACACTTTTCTCTGTAAACCCCAGATATGGTTATGCAAGAAAATCTTTAAAAAGCCTACAAGCACTTTCTGAATTACATATACCAGCCCACCTTGTATCAACAAACATGTTAAGGTGCGTACACACTTCCAATTTTTATCGTTCCAATCGAACGACGAACGATCGATTGGGCAAAAAATCGTTCGTAAAAAAGTAACCAAC
>NW_027323394.1:0-1425 GCF_032062135.1 Pyxicephalus adspersus | reverse complement strand
CTTTCATGCAGCCAACCCTTATAAAGACTACAGGGAAAAAGGCAGCCTGTGGTGTTCCTTTCTTACTTCTAAGTATATAGTTTGGTTTGGTTATGCATGTTTTCTGCAGTATTACTTGCAGCGTTATTAATATGGTAAAAATTGACATGTTAACTTTTGCAGCCCATTCTAACCTTGCTGTTCTAGTGAGTTGAAATGGGGTAGAACAATCTACTACAATGCCAGAAAAAAAGGCCATGCAACATTTAGGATGGCACAGCATACCAAAAAGTGCTTTCATATAAAATAATGACATTACAGCATGTAAACCCATATACTGTGCAGCATATCAGAATGGAGAAGTCTAAACTGACTCTCCAAAAAAAGTTTCAGCCTAAAGATAAGGGACACATCATTCATATTTCAGATGAGACCTTCCTCCAAATGAACCCCTGACATACACACAGGTGATGTAATATGGAAAACGTCCTGGCTATGGCTTCTTTGCTTGTTACTGAGCAATCTGTGGAAGAGTTACCAGCAATCTGACTCAGGTGTTCAGAACCAAACACTCCCAATATAAGAGACCAGGTGGCTCATCCTGTTTATAAGGAAGTGTTAGAATGGAGAGCACCATGTGGGTTGGAGTGCTAGTCAGTGGTTCCTGGTGTATGTGGTGCAAAAATCAATTCCAAAAGAGATGTGGGGGCAATCTGACATCTGGATTTACACCATGGATGTTGGGTTTTTTGCTTATACAAATGCACATGAACTAATTTTTGTTGGGATCTTTTTCCCACAAAAGAAACAAAAATAGTTTAATTCCCTAATGTGCACTGTTAAGCATTGTGTTGAGTTGCAGAGCTTTGACCTCTTTGAAAAGTAACATGTTCGGTTTTCATTGTGCATCAGGGTATGATGTTGAAAAAATGGAAACAATGTGTTTTCAGCATTTTATTGTGTTGAGCAATGCATCCCAACAGTTGTGGTGTAAATGGGTGTGAAATAAGTCAACTGGCAGACCACGTTGAAAGATATAGGCTTACAGCATTTCCAACAAAATGAACAGGTATTTGCGTTTTATTAAACAATTTAATGAACACACCTTGAACAGTAAATTAAACAGCATAAAGGGTCCAAAATAAGATGTGTATCTGTAAGGTTTTCATACTTTAACTCAAAACAAAACTAAAACATGATGGCTGAGAAATGGAGTAATTGGCAACCAAATCAAGCCAGACCTTCCCCCGTGCTGGTAACACTTAAAAGATTGTTAGAAAATAGCAGTGCGTTTAGTTCCTTTATCATTTTCCAGCCAGTATAATTGGTTGCTATATCATTTTACCTGCAAAGTTTTCCTAATATGGTTTAAATTATATACAATGGTCACATTTAGAGACCATGCTCGTGTTGTATTATTGTAGACCAATCCACATCAATGCCAGA
>NW_027323393.1:0-1426 GCF_032062135.1 Pyxicephalus adspersus | reverse complement strand
TGGATATTACTGTACAAAGATTTTTGTTTTTTAGCATGTCCAGCACTGACCAAAGCTGTGCTTTAGACTCAATTTTAGTGATCTGGCCCTGATAAAACACACAGCAGAAATTTAAAAACAGTGAATCGCACCCTCTAATTATCTCATTTAGTGATACTGGTCTCATTGTGATATAATGGTTTCAATACAGCACCAGGCTAAAAATACACGAATGCACCTATGAATATGTATTGAGCTTTTTAAACATTAATGCTTATTAGTCAGTACAACGGGACTATGAGCATTTTCAATAAGGCCAGCAGAACATTTATACCTTAGGATATGGATATGAAGAATTTTATATGGTCACTCCTAGATGCAGACATGAAAAGTACAAACAAAAAAGCTAAAAAATCAGGTCTGGCCCAACTCCAGTCCTTGAGGGCCACATACCAGCCAGGAATTTTATATAAACAAGAGTTATCTTCTTAACCTCCCTAGCGGTCACCCCAAGTGTGACTCGGGGTAGAAAAAAAGTTGCTAAAAGTGGTAACCCCGAGTCGCACTCGGTGTTGGAACACCTATGGAAGGTTAGTAAATACAGTGCTTACCTGATCCGCCGGGGTCCCGCGCCGTCCAGCGCCGCAATCTCTGTCTTCTTTCTACTTTCTTCTTCCTGCTTCTGCAGAGGTACATTATTTTTTACAATCTTTTGTTGCATTCATGTTTCACCTAGATCATGTATTGATGATGGGAGAGTTGGAGAGCTATGAAAAGTCTTCTCCAGCACATCCCAAAGATTCTCAATGACGTTAAGCTCTCTGGGGGCCAATCATTGATGATTGATCAACTGATGCTCCCTGAATCACTCTTTCACAATCTGAGCCCAATGAATCCTGGCATTGTCATCTTGGAATATGACAGTGCCATCAGAGAATTAATAAAAAGAAAGCCTGGTCATTCCGTATATTCATTTAGTCAACTGCCCCCACAGGCTTGGGGAACTTTATGGCCAGACAGTGTAAATTTGAAAATTTCCTCTGAATATGATTTTATTTTAACATGTAGCTTAGTTAGTAAAATTGTAAATTATTGTTGCAAATTTATTTTGGCAAACAGATGATGGCAGAAGTATCATTACGGTTTTATGTGATCCTCTATAAATTTAGACCGCCCTGTTATATGCTATGAACACTTTTTTTGTGGTTACAATACTACACATTAAGAAACATATAATCCAAGAATGCACTAATAAACTGATCAATATAATTAAAAGTTGCAGTACTGTATATTACAATTAGTGTGATAAATGGCTGCACTGCTGTACAATAGGCATAATGCAGCACTGCACCACTATATCGGCTTCAGTCAGCAGAATCCATGATTGCACTTTTGTATACTTTTATTACTATAATCTAAAGATGAACTGCTATACACTTAGATTAGT
>NW_027323392.1:0-1426 GCF_032062135.1 Pyxicephalus adspersus | reverse complement strand
GGGCAACTGTTTGTTGGAATGGTGCAACTAGCCTCTCAAGGCTGAGCAGTGACTAACTATAGGTGGTGAGTTTGATTGAGGGATTTGTGCCTGGTGAGTACCGGTGCTGGGCCAATGCCTTACAACCTATCTTGTAAACCTCTGTCTTGTGAACATTTTTACTTATTGTAGATTGACAACAATTAAAATATTTTTACATTTTGTAGATCTGTTACGGTTCTACAAGTTATGAGCTTAGCAACAGGGAACTGTATCCAACTTTTTTCCGTACTGTCCAAAATTACAGAAACATCTATTTCATTTTATCAAAAATAATGAAGCGCCTTGGTTGGACTTGGATTGGAGTTCTGGCCTCAGATGATGACAGTGGAGAAAAAGAGTTTCAGGAGTTAAAATCCTTCATGGCACGTGAAGGGGTCTGCACTGCATTCGTTATAAAAATTAACCTGAAGCATTTTAAGCAAAGTAGATTTGTTGAAAAAAAACTTGAAATAATTAAAAAATCTTCAGCTCGCATTATTATAATTTGTGGATCGAATTCCCATTCAATCAATTTAATTTTAAACTATTTAGAAGTTTTTTTAAGTGACCGGACCTTGGTTCTTCAGCCATCTTGGGCAGCTCACAGTTTTCTTATAGGCTATTACCACAAAATTTTTAATGGAAGTTTGGCATTGGATGTCATGGATATTAAACTCCCAGACATGTCAGAGTTTCTAAACAATGTTACGCGTGTACAACGTCCAAATGATATGTTACTTGAAAACCTCTGGATGAGCCTCAACAGTTGCTTGTCAAGTGACCCAACAAAGAATCTGTATTTCAGACATTATTACAACCGAAAGCTTCGGAACTGCACTGGGAGAGAGCCAATCACTTCAATTACTAGCTTCAAGCAACCGGGGCTCTTTCCTCAAGTTTATGTGTCTGTCAATACTATGGCCAGAGCCCTTAATAATCTGTTAGCTCTTGGTAAATCATTGAAAGGGAAGAACATTCTTTTCTCTACAATTAAGAATCAAGTGCGTAAAACACAGATTTTTTTTTTCCAAAGGCAATCTATCTTGGAAAAAAAAATCAGATCCTTGGGGTAAACTAGATTAGAGTTAGAACTATAAGGCAGCCGCTCCTAACCTTTTTACCCCCAAGGAAGTTGGAAGGAAATAGTTTTTAGGTCTTGAGGGACCCCAGGTAAATATAGGAGTTTGGTGCTTAGCGGAACAAATGGTCCTCTTAATAGCTACAAATGGCTATGGTTTCATGCTAATGACTCAAGGAATCCCTAGCAACCTGTGGAGTAACCCTGGTTGATAATGACTGCTATAAGGGGTCATTGCCTGACAGAGCAGGCAGCCATGCTTCCTAGGCTCAGATGTCTGCGGGCGGTCATGCACACACAGCACAGGGAGGGGAAGTTCCTTAAACG
>NW_027323391.1:0-1426 GCF_032062135.1 Pyxicephalus adspersus | reverse complement strand
GGTGGCGGATATCAAGTAAAAGAATTTTATCAAGCAGGGTTCCTCCAGAGGTTGCTAGAGGTTCTTGGAGCAATTTGTTCCTCTCGGGTCAGTTTAAGTGACACCAAGGATCTTTTTGGCTCTCTATAGGGGTGACATTCTTTTTTTATCAACGGCCAGCAATTTAAGAGACAATATTTCCACTGACCACCACACTAATATACTGTGATCTGTGGATATAATAATTATAGAAAAGGTTCACTGAAGACCTGAAAGTTATTTCAAGCATTAAAAAGATCATGACACTTTGCAATGCATGATGGTGGCATTTATATTCCATCAGGCTCCCTGTAATAGAACAGGGCCATATGCGAAGTGTAGCATGCATAGCCACCAATCAGAATGCAGCCTGGGTTGAACTTACCTTTTAAAGTGTTATCTGATTGGCTGATTATTGTTCATAGTATTATTTTATTATAATAATACTAAACATATTATGCAGCGCGGTGCATTAAATAGGGGTTGCAAATGACAGACAGATACAGACAGTGACACAGGAGGAGGAGAGGACTCTGCCCCGAAGAGCTTACAATCTAAGACAGGGGTGTCAAACTCAAATACACAGAGGGCCAAAATTAAAAACTTAGACAAAGTCGTGGGCCAACCTTAAAATTTATTGAAAAAATTGAGGAATTTTTTCCTTCTCATTAGTTATAAACCCTTTTCATATGGAAACAAAGACGTTTTGCTTCACATTCAGCCTGGAACAAGCCTATAATAGAGAAAGAGGCATATTTTTTTTTTTTATTTTATTTAAGAAAAAATCTTATGCCTCTTTCTCTATTTGTAGCCTTCTAAGTTACATTTCAAAGGTAACCATTTTGCACAGGCTAACAATAATAATACCAATATTCTTCTATGAAAATCCCAATATAGGAGTGAATATAAGAAGCATGCTACAGAGGGTAATCATTTTGGGTAATGTCTGTACATACGTCGGATTATTCTTGTTCAACGCAAATGGCCTTTCTTGTCTTTGGTAAAAATCATATTATAAGGAAACAAACTGTGCTTCATTGTTTTGTTGAATTAAAAAGAATTGCACATTTTTAGAAGGTTAAACAGTTCCCATATACAGTTAGTAAGGTGAGGGTTAAAAAGCTTTTGTTTTGGCAATGAGAACTGTCCTTTGGCTACTTGAAAGGCTTTTCTGCCCGTTGGCAATGCAAAGTGTGCTCCTGTAATGTTCCCTCCTCACCGCCTTTCATTACCCTCTCTATTTGCATTTATAACCATGAATCTTTTTTTTTCTCTATGTGCTATAATGTAAATATAAAAAGCACAGCATTGTCCTATTTTCCTGCTGAACTTTCACAGAATGGCCAGCAGGTGGAGACACAGGCTGCTCTAATGTCATTCTACTTCCAGCTGGCTTTTTTTCTCATTT
>NW_027323390.1:0-1426 GCF_032062135.1 Pyxicephalus adspersus | reverse complement strand
CAGATTTGAAGATGTTTGGGAACCATGGTTAATATATACCGGTTTATAATAGCTGATTATGGGACCTCAACCTGTATTTTTGCTTTGTATTTAGATTTTGCTAGTACTTCCTCCACCCCTCTCCCCCCTACACCCTGTTGCTGTTTTCCCATTTTTGGTTTCCCTTCCCTTACACCCCTTTGTGTTTCCCCTTTTGTTCGTTATGTGTCTGTCTTGTCTTAAGAGTCAGGGTCAGAGTGAGAGAGGCATCTTCTTGTCTTCTATCCGTAATAATTTTCTTTTTTTTTTTTTTATTTCTCCATATTTCTCTACCTCTGCTCTGGTTTCATACCGGGATTATGATAATTACGGGTGATGAAGGCTGTTATTTAATTTTATATTCTCATATAATACAGATGTCTCCTATGGTTTCAAGTTGTTTACTTTTGGTTTTTTGTCTTTGACCACCGCTGTACTTTTTATTGCAAATGTTTGTTAAAGAGTTCTTTATGTTAATATTTTTTCAAAACTTCAATAAAAATATTTGCTGCTAATTAAATTCATTTGATTATTCCACCTCTATAAAAGCAAAAGTTTGGGTCAGTTTTCTTGTATGGAGCAGTTAGGTGTGTGTTAACATTTTGCCAAGGAGCAAAGACCGCAAGGATCATAGAATAGCAGACCTCAACCCAGTAGAAATTCTCTGAAAGTATCCTAGGGGACCTGTGAATAAATGAATGTCTTCAAACCTCAATGAACTGAAGAAATATTGTAAACAAGAGTGAGCCAAAACTTCTCCATGGCATGAGACAAAGTACAGGTTGACAATCAAAAATCCGGCCTTTAATAACCCGGATCCTTCAGTTTCCCGGCATGAATTTCAGATCGCATTTTCAATACTGGGACTGCAGTACACTGTTTGGCCACTAATGTTTTCATGGTGCTGTTCTGCAGAAACAGCTGTTAGGTGTTGCTTGCTACACTAAATACACATTGAGATGTTCCTGCTGCCTGCTCTCCAGAACTGTGCCAGATGTCCGCAGGTACTGCAAGAGGAAGGCTGGTCTATGTGTGGAGGTAAGTATAAAAATAAAAAAAAATATATAACTTTCGCAAACCTGGCACTCCTCAGGTCCAGAGGTTGCCAGATTTTTGATTGTCAACCTGTAATCGCTTTCTGTTTTCTTTTTAAAATATCACTGCAAAAGGTAGTTTTACATGTACCGGTAGTTTAGTAAGTTTTCATATATAAACCTGTCTACATATGTTAAAAAAAGGTATATAGAAAGAATAATGCAATCTGTTTTATGTTGTTTTACACATGCAGTTAGATTTAAACAAATTTAAAAACTGTGAAGGAATAGATGTTTTTTTTTTTTTTTATCATATGGTATGTAAAACCTTAGAATTGTAAGAGGGTGTACTTTATTATCTCATAACTATATAT
>NW_027323389.1:0-1426 GCF_032062135.1 Pyxicephalus adspersus | reverse complement strand
GAAGTGTTGCTTATGGAAAAGCTATGAACGCGTCTCCCTGGATCTTTTCAGAAGTGTCAGTGACCTGCTAAACTTCCTGGATGACTACGGAGGGCAGGCTAAACGTCTATAGAGGCACACTGAAGTTAATGCAATACCCTGCTCTAAAGTTATATGGCCGTTGCGTCACTATGGGATATGGTCTGTATTATTATTTTGAAATTTTTAAACAATAAAGAGGGTTTTCACATGACCAGACAGATACAAACAAATACACGTGTAAGCAAACATATGCTATAGGAGGTGAGCAGGGTGGGTCAAGTTTTATTTGTAGTAGAATAGCTTAATAAACAATTTTTTTTACAATGAAATTGGTAATATATTTTTCTACATTTTTTCAAAATAATCCTAATTTTTAACCTTGATAGGTTGTCTTTTTAAAATGTAAATATCATCCTTCCATCATAATTTCAGGTCTAGCAGACCCAGCATCTAAATCATGTCTCCATCATACATCCAGACCACTAGGGCACCAGTAGAACATTTATCCACAGGGTTTAGAATTACTAATCTTGGCATATAAGCAAGCTGATTTGTTGTCTGTAGATGGATGAAGGGTCACTTTTGAGGCAAAGGATTGTTAAACTGCTTAAAACTAGTTAAAAGTTATTGTGCACAGAACTAAATAATAAATAAAAAATAATAAAAAACAAAAACAAAACAAAAACACTAATACCTGGTGGTTATTTATCTCTTCTATGTTGGTTAGATAAATTTTTACCTGACGTTGCCTACCAATTCTGCTCTGGGTGACAATTTTAATTTTGAAAGTGACCATGAATAATGTCTGAGCAAAAATTTGTTTTCTGAGGGGCTTCCCAATCATACTTCTCTAAAGTCTGGGCATGTTCAGGTAGAAGCTTTTGAGGGGGAGGCTAAAATAAGAAAGGGTATTACATAAAGAAATTTCAGATAATACACACAATTCATCTTATTACTTTAAAAAAAAAAACGAAGACAGAGTACAAATAATTAGATATTTCAATTGTATTAATGGAAACCCTTAGAAGTTTTTTTACAAACATTAAAAATGCTCTTTTTATACAAAATATTGTGTAAAAGATGTTACAGAACAAAAGACATCTTGGGATAAGCAAACATGGGTATTTGAATGGGAGGGTTCTACTTTTAGTTGGCAAACATGTTTTGGAAATTTAAATAACACAATACTTATGTACACAAGGATTGATTATGAACATGGTACATCCCTTCTTTACATTCTGGGATGTAAGACCTTGTACTATACAAGACAATTTCTTGCTGAATGAGATACCAAGAAGTCCAACCTTCCAATGAAGGTTATCAATAAAGAACTTCTAGATACACTATGGCTACAAAAGATGTGTAATCTCCGATGTACCAGGGAGAGTTAAATTGACGAGTAGTT
>NW_027323388.1:0-1427 GCF_032062135.1 Pyxicephalus adspersus | reverse complement strand
TAGCTGCTAACAAAAGTTACTCATCTTAGTAAAACTAAATATATTCAAATGATTTACATGATCTTTTCTTGATTGTGCATTGTAGATGTACGTCACAAAAAAACACTTATGTTCAGCATAGTCAATGTGTTTTTTTAATTTGTTTAAATTATCTGATTAATACAATGGCTGATATTACAATTAATTTAACACAATTCTTGAGATCGACAAGTGAATGTGCCATCTGTTCGCTCAAAAATTGTAATTTTTTTATTTTTTTAGTAGGACTTTACTGTTTTATCTAATTGAAATATTCATCAGAATACAAAAAGTGAGCTGCTGGGTTACTGTTGGAATGGAGATGCAAAGGGGGTTCAGTTGTGGGGTCACTGCTGGGATTGGGTCACAGGGGGAGCTGAGCTGTTAAGCCACTGATGGAAGAGAGAAGCAGTGTGAGCTGAGCTATTGAGTCATTGCTGGGTAACTAGTAGCAGATGGAAGCAGGGGGAACTGAGCTGCTCAGCCATTGCTAATAGGGGAATGGGTTCAGCCAAGCTGCAGGGTCACTGCTTGAAAGGGGAGCATGGGGAGCTGAGCTGCAGTGTAAACCAATAGCAGTGGAAGCAGGAATCATTGCTTGAAAGGTAAGTAGAGGAAGCTGAGCTGCTCAGCCACTGCTAATAGATGGATGGGGTAGCTGAGCTGCTGAGTAATTCCTTGAATGCAACAGTTGCTAAGCTGCTGGATCATCAACTTGAACTCAACTTGTAAATTTGATTATTGATTCCCTCACAGTGCCTGCAACTACAAAGGTCAGTGAGGACTTTTTTTAACTAATATACCGTAGAAATATGTAAATATTTGAATGACACTTACCATGACTGTGTGCTACACAGGTGAACAATGTGAGCTCTCAATACAATAATATGAAAATGACAACTTGGTGTTTCAGGTGCAGAGCATAGGAGTATTTCTGAATCAATTTCTATCCTAGTGTGAATGCAATATCAGCCTAGGATGCAACTAATAAGCATCAAGCTAAGAAGTGATTCAAAAGCAGGTCAAAGCAACAGTAAACCATATTGCACTCTGAGTCTAAAGGTAATGTACACTATCAATATCTTGCTTTGGGCCCTTGAGTTATGGCAGCCCTTACACTGTGATATAGGTAGTGGTTTTCTTGTTACTGCTGTAAGGGAGCAGGCCAGAACAACTCATGCAAGGTTCATTCATAGTTCACACTTACCATTGGAATTTGGCAGTTTCTCTGGCATAGATTCCAACAGAACACCAAGAAAAGCACAATAGAGGCACACTGTGGCTTGTCAAATCATGTGCGTCCTTTCCAAATACGACAGCTTAATTAGTAAAGTATTGCCAGGGTTGGACGGTGGATAATAAATATATAATAGAGTAGATAATATTAAATATTCTTTTTTTGTTTTTTA
>NW_027323387.1:0-1427 GCF_032062135.1 Pyxicephalus adspersus | reverse complement strand
CAGTTTTTCCGTTACCTGCACACAGATAAACAATATTGCATGCATTTTGGTGTAGTCCTGCCTTTCCTGTCTCCTTTTTTACAATATATAATAAACAATACGCCAAACGAGATGCTAGTTTGGATGTGGACACATAAACTTGTAGGTAGTAGGTGGATCACAGCCTATTTGCAAATATTTTTTTCAGCCCTGGTAGTTTATATTATTAACATTGCATATTATTATAAGGGATCCTTGCCCTTAATAGACTGGCTGTAGGAGGTTCAAAATAAGTTGCCGGTCAGCCTATGAGTGATTATTATTAATATTATTATTAAACAGGATTTATATAGCGTCAACATAATACACAGCGTTGTACATTAAATAGGGGTTGCAAATGACAAACGAATACAGACAGTGACACTGGAGGAGAGGACCCTGCCCCGAAGAGCTTACATTCTAGAAGGTGGGGGAATTACCACATAATAGGATAAAGAGATACCAAAAAAGAGGTGAAACTTAGCTTCATGATGTGAGCAAGAAAAAATTGTTCTTCATTCACCTGGCTGGCAGAGGACAGTCATAGTCAGAGGAGGAAGTCAGAGCTCACTCCAAATAAAAAGAGTGAGGCTCTAGTTCAAATTTCGGAAACATATTTTTAGAACCCGTGAGACCAGTATAAGCAGAGCACTTTTGCTTTTGATTCCCAGGAAAGTGATGCTGTTCCAGTCATTCTGTTCCAAAGCCCAAAGGACCCTGTGAGTTAGTGGAAGTCAATTAATCTATAAAGATCTGGTACACTTCCAAATATATTTTGGGCTGCATGGGTTATATTTTTATTACTGTTTTATTTCTGTGAAATTTGCACCAGAGTGGCCTGACTTTTTGTTTACATTTAAAACGTCTGCTGAAAATTGTCATCAACTTCAAATACTGCCCATAGTTTTTATACTTTTTTTCCCTTGTATTTGTATTAGACTTGTATTTCTTCCATATTTCTGTGCGTGATGCCTTGCATATTTTTAAGTTGTACAATTTTTTTTGTTTGGATAAACATCATAATGTTATGTGTTTATGACGTGTTTAAAAAACAATATTCATAAGGGGTACTTGGTATATTTTATGTAATGGTATTTATAAAAGTAAAGTGAAATTTCTTTGTTTTTATATCACTAACCAATCTTCTTTAGACCACAGTGTACAGTGATTTGGCATGTATCATTACTGTTTGTATGCAGTTGTATGTTGTTCTGTCGTTTATGTTGAACACTCGTACGTCACTGATTGTTTGAAATGACTTTTGTCTAACATGTGTAAATAGCTTTAGCCTCTATTCTATCCATTATATGTGCTTTTTGACTACTTGATTTTTTTTACTTTCAACTCACAAAGTAAGGTTTTGTGTGTACTTAAAAATCCTAAAATCACATACTGTGTTATTTTTTAAG
>NW_027323386.1:0-1427 GCF_032062135.1 Pyxicephalus adspersus | reverse complement strand
TCTCAGATGAAAAATAATGATTTTATATTGTTGACATTGCTGGCATTGTTTACTTTTTTAATGCCTGATTCTGTAAAGAAAACTGTGAAAAGGTAGCCAGGCCAGTATTTTTTTTGTTATTTTTCCAAGTTTTATAGTAAGCTTTACTCGTCCTTACTGGATAAGCCGGCTGTTTTTCTTGTGACGCAACTGAGAAGTTGTGAGATTATGAAAAGTTTATGCTCTTAGTGGTTTTGTAAGATTTTGATTACTAATTTAGACTTTTACATCTTAAGCTACGTACACACTTCCAATTATTATCGTTGGAAAATGAACGACGAACGTTCATGCACGATATATACGAACGATCGTATAGCAACGATTCTGCACATAGAGATAACGACACGATCGTTCGTAGATATTGTACACACAATAGATACGATCGTTTGAGCGATAGAGGTTACTTTTTTACAAACGATTTTTTGCCCAATCGATCGTTCGTCGTTCGATTGGAACGATAAAAATTGGAAGTGTGTACGCACCTTTACACTCCAACAAACTTTATTTTCTGTTGTCATGGTTAAAGGCAAATTACTTGAAAGCAAATAGTGTCTGAAGCTTAATGTAGTATCATGGTGGCATCAGTTATGCTACTATTATAATACCATTTCACAAAAAGACCAAATTTTAAATCATATTTTAGTGACAGATAAAGTGGAGTCAGTACCTTAAGGTTCTTTATTCTTTGCTTTACCTTTGATTAAATGTTGTTCCGATGCTGCATGACAATAGGGCAGACACACTTCTATTTCTAATCTAACAGCTAGAAATGATGACATTTTATTTTATGTTGCAGACTTCACATACATCCAGGCACAGTAATATGTGGACATTCCAATAATATACACCCAATAAGGGGACATTGTCTTATGTTTATAAAAGAAAGAACATAATAGATGCACATTACTATAAGTAAAGTAACTATGGTGATGCATTGGGCTTTATTATTAATACAAAGAATCTGACATTCCTGCAAACATTCCTTTGTAGGAATCCATTACTGCCATTGAAACACGTGGACCTGGAAGATTCTCGACCAGGGAATGCTTAAGGGAATGTCAGATTCTCTGTTTTACAGGTGGAGCCCATGAATAATTTTTTTTTAAATCTCTTTCAAGTATACTTTCCAACCTTTTCATTTTTAGTTGCACCCATTTGATTTAATTAATAAACCTCAGGGAGTTGTAAAAGAGGCAGATCATAGGAGAAAAATGCCTTAATTTCAGTGTCTAATGTTTTTACTACAAAAACTTACTCTTCCTTTGTTACCCCGCTAATCCACTCACCCATACAGAACAATGGAAACACCTTTTAGTTGGGGGTATGAAGGGGATTGGTAACCATTGGTAACCATATGGGACTGACCCATATCCTTACTAAGTTAACTT
>NW_027323385.1:0-1428 GCF_032062135.1 Pyxicephalus adspersus | reverse complement strand
AAAAGTTCCAAATAGGTCAATGACCAATACTTGAATGCAAAACTTGTCATAATCTGAAAATCATTTTCCTATGTCATCAGACATTTAACGCCAAAGGAGGCTTCAGCCTGTGTGGTGAAACAGCCATAACAGGAAAAGATCTCATGTCTATGGTGGCAGGAAGAAGCCCAATGGCCTATAGTTTTTAGAGGACTCTAATTAGGCAAGGTAAAGCAATCACCATTGTTCAACTATGAAGAAAGCATTGGTAGTGTTTTCCCTTATCTAAGAAGAAGACTTTTGTTAGTCATTGGAAGGCACCTGCAAATTCAAGTAAGATCACACTATCAAACCATCTTCTCATAAACATGCATGCCCAAAATACTAAATTGTGTGTATGTTTATGCCTATGAGGGAGGGATTGGAAGTGATATATAAACATCATTCTCATGGAATAATAATATTCAAACTGAGAACATTTACCTATATAGTAAAGATGTTCCACATTGGGTGCAGACATATCCAACCAGAAGGATCTAGCGATGATCATCCTATGTCAATGAGCACCTTTACAAGGAGACGCCTACTGAACGAAGCTGGTTATGAATGTCATTTTTCTGGAATATTTTTTTTAACAGTATATTTGGCATACATTTCTGGGACTTATATATATATATTTATATATACATTTTTAAAATTGATGTTTTATATTCAAATACAAAAAGGGTATGTAAACCCTAACAATGACTTGAATTAAGTTGTCCCGTGTCCACATTTTATTATGTTATGGGAGCCCTGCTAGATATCTTGAACTAGAAATTGATTAGTCTCTAGTACACCCATACTCAACCAGGGTTCCTTGGAACCTTAGGGTTCCTCCAGAGGTAGCTGTGGGTGACTGCACTTTTATTTGCTGGTGTGTGCATAGCTCATGAGTCAACATTTAGCAGAGCCAAATCATGACACTAGATATCATTCTAGTTGTCTTTTAGGATTACATTCAGACTGCTGCTGTAAGGGTAATATTCTTCCAAATAATTCTTCCAACCACTATTTTAGGATGAACGTTTTCCACTGCCTTGGTTTTATCAGGTTTTTCCTAAAACCTGAACATTATTCTGGATAATTAATCCAAAAAGTGCATAAAAGCTGTTGTGTGTTAACAGCCCAAAACAGAACGTAAAGGTTACCTGCAGGTCTGGACCTTCTGTCATTCCCATACTACCAGCAATCTTCCTAATTGGACGAATGCATCTATGTGCTTCTTCTCCCTCCCCCTCTCCAAACTTTCACCAATCATCCTGTCTAGTCAACAGTGTAAACCCAATTACTAAAATTTCCGTAATAAATTTACCATTAGCAATTTCAAAAATATTTCCAATGCTTTTAAAACCACAGTTTCCATGAAAGTAGTATCTGATAATCTTGCCTTTTCCTAGCACTTCTTTT
>NW_027323384.1:0-1428 GCF_032062135.1 Pyxicephalus adspersus | reverse complement strand
GATTTGTATTAGAAGGGGGAGATAACAGAGGAAAGGAGAAGGAGCAGGGAAAAGTTGCCTTGAGACTTAGCTCTGATGAGGACATTGGCCACTTTAGTAAGGGCTGTTTCAGTGGAATGGGCAGCTCATCAGACTGGAGGGGGTGAAGGAGAGAGTTGGTGCTCAGGTAATCGGTGAGACTTTTGTAGACAAGGCGTTCAAGAAGTTAGGAGATATATGGGAGAAGGGAGATAGGACGGTAGTTGGAGGGTATGGAGGGGTCCAGTGAGGGTTTCTTTAGGATAGGGAGAATTATGACATGTATGAAAGCTGAGGGGTATTTACCAGTAGAAAGGGAGACTACACACGTTTTGTTTCTATACTACAGAGTGGTCTTATCCAGTCAACGGTTACTATATATTGGTGTACAAGGATGGCAAACTGGTCACCGCCTCCTAACGTCCATCACCCCCTGCAGGGTCTGCTTATCTAAGAATTCCATACCTAGATATTTCTTTCTTCTATCCAGTCCTCTATACCCTTCCTAGATAATGCATTCTGTATCCAGTGCTCATTTCCCTTTCTAGATAATCCCTTCTCTATCCAGTCCTGAATTATTTTCCTAGATAATCCTTTCGCTATCCAGTCCTCAATTCCATTCTTAGATAATCTTTTCTCCACCCATTCTTTATTTCTCTTCCTTGGTAAACCTTTACCTGTCCAGTCCTCAAGTCGATTCCTAAATTCCTTTCCTAGATAATACCTTCTCCATTCAATCCCCACTTCCATTCCTAAATAATCCTTTCTGTACCTAGTCCTCAAATCCATCCCCAAACAATCACTTCTCTATCCTGTCCACAATTCCCTTCCTATATATTCCTTTCTCTATCCAGTTCCGTATTTCCTTCCTGGGTAATCCCTTATCTACCCAGTCCTCAATTCCCCTCATATATAATCTCTCCTCTATGCAATTCCTATTTAATCCTTTCTCAATGCAGTTCCTTATTCCCTTCCAAGATAATTATTTTTTATTCAATCCTCATATCCCTTCCTGGATATTCCCTTTTCTATCCAGTCCCCAATTCACTTCTAAAATAATCAATTCTCTTTCCAGTCCACAAATCTCTTGTTAGATAGTCATTTCTCTATCCAGTTTAGATAATCCCATTTGAACCAAATCCTAAACTCTATTCCCACAAAATCTCCTTCCTACCAAGTCCTCAATTACCTTCCTAGACAATCCTTTCTTTATCTAGTACTATTATCTTCTGTCCTCAATTCATTTCCTAGACAGGGAATTCTAGGCAGTCCAAAATTATTTTCCTGGAAAATCCATTCTCTTTTCAGTCAACAAATTTCTAGTTATATATTTCTTTCTCTATCCAGTTGTCTATTCCCTTCCTAGATAATACCTTCCCTATCCAGTCCACAAATCCCCAGATAGATAGC
>NW_027323383.1:0-1428 GCF_032062135.1 Pyxicephalus adspersus | reverse complement strand
TTACAAGGCTGAAACATGAAGCTCTGCCCAGTAAGGGATCCACTCTACCGCTCCTTTTGCAACTAAGCATCTTGTGCTCCTTGCTCATTGATGTAGATCACTGCAGGGTTGTTGTCTAAATTCACCTGACACTTTCCAGTGTTGTATGGGGAGCAAAACCCTCCAAAAGCACCAAGATGTTGATTGGGAGGTAGGAATCCATCAACTACCATAAGCCTGCACTGATAAGGGTGCCCTTGACCTCTCCCCATCTTATCAAGCTACTTGGGGAAAGGAGGAATGACTTCCAACTGCCTGGCCAGATTCCTGCATCATAAAACTAGGGAAAGCCCACTAAACTAATGTTATGGCCATTAGCCCCACAAGCCAATTAAAACAGAACTACTAGCATTAAAGAGATCTTTTTTTTTTTTACTTTTAGCACAACTTATTATGGTTTGACAACGCAAGGTTACAGCACGAAATCTGTGAAGAGCAAGTCTAGAGAAAACAAGGATCTACAGAGTGATTGTAACCTCTTGCCCTACACATCCTTTGATTAGAGAAGTATCTTCCGCATGGATAGCTATTGCCCATGGGAGGGGTGAAAAGTTTGTCAGGTAGTTTTCAGTGTCTGTATAAAAACAGATCTAAAGCCAGTGAGATGGGAAGGTCCCTGTCCGCTTAAGGGGCTTGGAAAGATCCAAGACTAAAGACTGTTCTGGTAGAAGCAACAGACCATGTGCATAGCAGCCATAACAGTTAAAAGGATGACAGCTTATAACGTAGACAGTTGTCAATGTGCACACTATCAGAATATGCAGTGCCGCTCCTGGGTTGCTACTGAAAGACTGGAGTGTAAGCTGGGGATGTCCAGTACAGCAATACCCCTCCACCTGTATCTAGAACCAGACAAGTACGGTAAATGAGCTTAGGGTAGGGGGAAGGATGTCTTGGTACTCATGTAAACCAAACTACTGGTAGCAGTTGATGGGTCCGGCCCCTGGAAATGACCAGGTGGGAAAAAGAAATGGAATGAAGACTGGGATTCCATGCGGCTCTGCACAGCAACAACAGAAACAGGGAGATGCCTCCTCTGCACTGAATGATAGGAAACAGCATACAGCATGGACATTATTCCACTCAGCAGATAGTCCCTCAGTTTTACTCTTCCCTTGGTAAAATCAATAGACTGGTGGGAAACTTGAAAAAGACACCCAATTGTTTTTGTTTCTGTGAACATTTGTTGCCATTTCGGAGTTTAGGTACTCTTTAATGACTTGCAGCAAACTGATTGATAAGTACCTTTAAAATGTATTCATAGGCAAAAACTCAAAACATTTCCCATCACAAGCTAGTGCAATACCTTACCGAGCATGGTGTCCTCTGGATGAATGTCAATAGGAGTGGGAGACATTGGCGCATTGATGGCATTTTTTCCTTCTTCCT
>NW_027323382.1:0-1428 GCF_032062135.1 Pyxicephalus adspersus | reverse complement strand
AAATATTGTTTCCAGCGATGTGTACCCAACATCAACAGCAAACCACCAAACCATTCACCAATGTCTGCAGCTGTACCATAAGGATCAGATGCCAAAGCCAATTTATTCATTGCCCATTAAGGGTACAAAGACAGATTCACCTTTGTATTACACCCCTCCTCCATCTATACTCACCTACCTTCCATCTCCTCCAGCTATACCCACCTACCTTCCATGTCCTCCACCTATACCCACCTACCTTCCATGTCCTCCACCTATACCCACCTACCTTTAATGTCCTCCACCTATACTCACCTACCTACCTTCCCCACCTCACCAATCACATCGCACCTCGGGCGACCTGTCCTCGTGTAGGCGTTCCCTTTCCTCGTGAGGCTGGGCGTGTCGCTGTCATTTCCCCACGCCCTTTTTTTTAATAACGCAACGCCCCTTTCTCTTTCTAGCACTCGGCTGTTATGTAACGTGCCCGGCCAGGTGACGGTCTGCTGCACCAATGGTGGTCTGTTACAATCCTTCCAGGCCGCGCCCCCCGGCCAATCGAACACTTGCGGCATAGGCTCACTGGCCAATGGGATGCATGAGGGCGTGGCTTCGTCACGTTGCATGGGGAATGTGTGTTGTGTGAGTGAGTGGCACCGGTGAAGATGGGGAGTCATTGGGGGAGCGGAGTGTGAACGCTGTGTACTGAGTGACCGGAGTCCGGGGACCGACATGACAGCCTGGTAAGGGAACCCCGTCATTTAGTACTGCCTGGCCTGTGTATGTGTATTTATTATGTGTGCATTCATAGCAGTAATGGGGCCCCACAGTCTAGGGGCCACAGGTGTCACCTGAAGTAGCTAGTGCTTGCAAGGGACACAAAACAGGTGACCCACTTCCTGCCTGACTCCTGGTCTGTCCAGCCCGTGGCTGTCTTCTCCTCATTCCCATCTACAAAACCAAACTGTTTTTGGGGTAATGAAGGGTTAAACCCCCTGTCATGATTTTATATTCTGCATTGGGGAGCCCTTCCTGTCCTGGGAGCACAGCAGGAAGTTATACCAAATCTGTGCATTGTGAAGGAGGTTGTCACCAGCACAAGTGTCCCCTGTTACCTTGTCCCAATGATGATGGAGGAATGGCCCCATCTGGGGGGACAAACTATTCCAAACTTTTACATTGTATACTGATTGTGTCCTCCCGGTGACCCCATTGATTCATTGTGTTTTATCTTTTCACATGCTTTGTATAAATGTTCACACTGCAGTGCTCACCTATTCCGATATGTTGCCATTCATTCATTCTTGTGCATTAGTGTGAAGTCACAATACCGAACACAACTGGACTCGTTATATGTGCGGTGCTTTCCCCAGTGCTCTCTCTGTGCGCGCGCCTCTCCCCTGGTGCTCTCTCTGTGTGCGCGCCTTCCCCCCTGGCGCTCTCTCTGTG
>NW_027323381.1:0-1428 GCF_032062135.1 Pyxicephalus adspersus | reverse complement strand
CCCCCATTAAATCTACAGCACTGTTTAATATTCTGGCGTTATATAAATACAGTATAATAATAATCTATTTTTGCAGCTTTGACCCCTCAGTAAAAGACCCCCCCCCCCCAGGGCCAGACCACTCCCTAAGTGACAGGCACACTTCTCAGCTGCAGGCCACCCTTGATTACAGCCCCAGCTTGGTGGGGGATCTCCTTCACTTTGGACCTTCATCTCTCCTTAGTGAAGACCCCCACCTCAGTGCAGAGCCATCCTCTAGTTAGACTTCCCTCAGAGATCTTGCCTACCTGAAGGGATTGACAGGTGGGTGGCCATGTATGAAGACCTACAGTAAAAGATAAGACAATGCTATCCAGGTTTGCAGGCAGGTTAAGGATCTCTATCCCTAGTCCTGGCTAGCACTGCCTTATGCTGTGGGTCTGCATACAGGGCCATGCCCCACCCAACTGTTACTCTTCGCCCATCCTGGATCTTACAGTGATGGGGGACCCTATGGGCTCCAACACAAGCATGATCCTGGTTAGTATTGTAACTATTGCTACCCCAGCTTCTATGCCACTACTTATAGAATAAATTATGCTTTGCTTGGCATTGCCACTGATGTGAGCAATGCCAGGTGAATGGAATTTCAATAAAACTCCAAAAGCTAAATTAGCCTACCAATTTCTACCTTTACCAATTTTTTTCGCTGTTGGGTGGACTTGTTCTTTAAATTGTGGGCCTTATGGTACTGGTCAACTTGTTTTTTTTTCTTTTTATGGAAGCATTCTTCTATATATTCAAATATGAAATATGAAAATTTTGAAAAAATTCCCTTTATTGGGAACTCTATGCAAACCCAATTACCTCTAAACCAGCTAATTCCTGTCATTCCTGTCCTCCCTGCACTTATACAAGTCCTGCATCTGATTTGCCACAGAGACTGGCAGAGACTTTTAAATCCTCCTTCCCCCAAGGATCGATCTTCTGCAGCCTCTGTAATGACATTACAAGGGATAAAATGAGGGATTGCATAGTACAGGGTCAACCCATATAAAAATGTTCCAAAGGACACTTCAAAAAGAGCACAGTTTTAACTCTTGTGCTCCATATTTCCTTTTTCCAGTACTATAGTCACTAAATTAAAGTTCTACATTGAAATAAAATGCAGTCATCCTGGGCAGTTTTTTCCCCAGTCAATATTCTTCCTCAAGCACATGTAAACTCTAGTAATAAAATGTTTTTATTCCTCTTTTGGTCTGGTAAATATACCATTGAATGCTTTTGTAAATGTATTCAGTGTTTAATGTTTAAAAAAAACACATACCAGAGAATTATTTGCATGATAACTTTATGTGTTTTGTCTTTCCTGTCCTAAGGGTACAATTCTGCCCCTCCATTGACCCCTCATTACTGAGTGCAGTAAGTAAGCATCATCACCCAAGGTCA
>NW_027323380.1:0-1428 GCF_032062135.1 Pyxicephalus adspersus | reverse complement strand
GACGATCAATGAACGACCGTACACACGATAGATGGTAAACGATTGTCGTCCAATCCGATCCGCCGGTCCGGTCGTTCATTTCCAGCGACTATTCTTGTTCGTCGGCGTCGTTGGATACTTTTTTTACGAACGATTTTTGACCAATCGATCGTTCGTCGTTCGTTCGTTGTTCATTTCCAACGATAAAAATTGGAAGTGTGTACGCAGCTTTAGACTTATCTTTATCACTAAGTTTAACTTTGAAATATGCCAAATAGGCTTGCTCTACAAATGTGCGGATGTTCGCCCTTTGATTGGAAAAGGTGAAACTGCCACAGATATAATAAAATGAATCAGGGTTGTTCAGGCACTTACAACGAGAAACAGCAGAGCCAGACATGATCTGAAAGAAAGGAAATACGTGTGTAAGTAGAACAATACATTTTGCTTATTCACTACGTAGAGCAGCGCACAACCTCTGACCACACTGTCTGTGTGTAAATGAATCGCCTATACAAATCCATGCTACAGTAATCACATTAATATAAATGGTAGAGAAAAAACCTGACGTGATAGAAGAATAACTGCATCTTCAGAATCAGCATACCTATTTTAGTGTAAATAAACTTAACAATTGAAGTCAACAAAAAAATTGTTCAAAATTGTTCCCCAGTGTAAGTTGTTTGGACTTTACAGGACTGAAAAAATGTGACTCCATGTGGACAGACAATGACGGAGGGGGCTTATAGTTACTCACCAAACAAAAAGGGGGGAGCCACCAAAGTAGGGAGTTATCGCAGACGTTGATAACTACGGCAACATACATATCTGGTTCAAAAAAGTCTCCAACCCTGTGGGGGCAGTGTTAGGACCTGGGGTGCCTGAGGGAGCAATGTTTTGATTTGGGGTGCCTGTGGGTCGGTGTTATGGTCCAGGGTGTCTTTAGAGGGCAGTGTTATATTCCAGGGTGCCTATGGGGGCAGTAATATTATCTGGGGTGCCTGTGGGGGCATTGTTATGTTCTGGGGTGCTTGTGGGGGCAGTGGTATGACCTGGGGTACCTGTGGGGGCAGTGTTATGATCTTGGGTGCCTGTGGGGGCAGTGTTATGATCTGGGGTGTCTTTAGGGGCAGTGTTATGATCTGGGGTGTCTGTGGGGGCAGTGTTATGATCTGGGGAACCTGTTGGAACTGTGGTATGATCTGGGGTGCCTGTGGGGCAATATCTTGTTTTAGGGTACCTATGAGGGGGTGGTGTTAAGATCTGGGGTGTCTATGTGGAGCTTGTAGGGGCAGTATTGTACTCTGGAGTGCCTGGGGGGGCAATATCATGTTTCGGGGTACCTGTGAGGGGGCGGTGTTATGATCTGGGGTGTCTATGGGGAACTTGTGGGGGCAGTATTGTACTCTGGAGTGCCTCTGAGGGGGTGGTTTTAATATTTGGGGGTTG
>NW_027323379.1:0-1429 GCF_032062135.1 Pyxicephalus adspersus | reverse complement strand
CAATGCTTTGTACAGGGGCAGGATAATGTCTCCTTCTCTGCAGTCTATTCCTCTTTTAATACAAGAAAGTACTTTACTAGCTATAGATATTGCAGCTTGGCATTGCATGCTGGTATTAAGTCTATGATCTGCCAGAACCCCCAGATCCTTTTCCATTTCTGACTCCCCCAAATGTATTCCCCCTAGACAGTATGAAGTATGCATGTCAAATAGTACATCCAGGTCTGCTTGTAGATTATAGACATCTTGTATAGACATAATTCCATTACATAGTTTGGTGTCATCTGCAAAAACAGAAATGGTACTTTAAATCCCAAACTCTATATCATTTATAAAGATGTTAAACAGTAAAGGTCCCAACACTGAACCCTGGGGTACACCACTAATAACCTTACACCATTCAGAGTATGAATCATTAATTACAACTCTCTGGATGGGGTCTTTAAGCCAGCTCTCTATCTATATACAGTATTACACTATATCGACTGATATTCCTCTGTCTACCTGTTTACTTACTTCTTCATAAAAATAGAGTCCATTTGTTTGACACTTCTGTCTTTCTGGAAGCCATGCTGACTATCACTTATAATATTATTTTCTAGGTGATTTACTGGGGGGAGTACAGTCTTAAAGTTAGTTGACTTATATAGCAGCATGAGTAGAGAAGCCTAACCCCTGCCAACATTCTGCACAAAAGGACACTTGCTGTAGGGAAGCAGAGGTGTCTTTGCAGAGGTCTGACCCACCCACCTAAAGCTCTTTAGACAGTTAAACTTGTGCTTGCGTTTGATTGGAGAGCTGCAGCCCTGATGCAGCAGGGGTGTGTTGGATGCAATGCAGGGAGACAGCTGCTTTCACGCGAAAGAGCAAGAGTCCTTCTGCAGCATGCTGACAGGCTTGTTTGTGTATGTGTGTGTGTGTGTGTGTGTGTGTGTGTGTATAATATATTTATATGTATATTATATATAATTCTCAGCTTCTCTGAATTTCTTGTTTCAACTTGCTTGCATCATTTGTATTTCTCTCCTTTTAGTTACTTTGAAAAGGAATCATTGTAATTCCCTTTCCTCATGGGTATTTATTATCAGCCATATAAACATCCGGGACGACTCCAATTCTTATGATTAATGGACTCTGACGATGTGTGTAGTTAAACTAATGCACAGATAAAGAAACATAACTGCGCGGCAATGTTTTACCGCTCGGTGAACGAGCACATTTCTCCTAGTCAGAAAGATATATTCTCTACAAGCATCAATGTTTAGTAATTAGCTGTTTTGTTCAACGTCTCTTAATCAGTTTTATGAAGTTTATCGCATTTGGAGGTAGTACAAGATTTAAGGTCTGTGGAGTCTTTTTGTCTTGTCTAATGGGCAACACAAAAAAGTAAATACCGGAACCCATAAAGATCAGCCAGGTTTTATACTAG
>NW_027323378.1:0-1429 GCF_032062135.1 Pyxicephalus adspersus | reverse complement strand
AAGGCTGGAGAGGATACACTTTCATCAGTGAAGCTGGGTGATCCAGCAAACCTGGAATGGATTTCTTCAAAGTAATTTGCTAGCAAATGTTTAGAATTTTGGACCAGATCCATTCCAGGTTTGCTGGATCACCCAGTTTCACCAACAAAAGTATATCTTCTCCAGCCTTGGAAAGCTTTAATACATCAAGGCTATTCTGTTTTGTTTCTTACTGTAGATCCGTTCAGAAGGGACACATTGCACATATTACCAAGCATGCTTGAAAAAGCATCTATATGATGGCTTAAAATGGTTGTTCTGATAGGTAGATTTTTCTACTTTAATTTTCTGATGCCTAACTGCACTTTAAAAAAACCTATATGGACAAAATTATTGTGTGTAAGCCTTTTGTGAAATGTACTTTGGAAATATTGATATATTGATTGTACAATATTTTGACTATGTTATTCCATGCTGTCAGCAACAAAGACCATATGGAGATCAAACATGTACATATTTACATACATAGATCAAACATAAACATATGCAATCAATTTTTTTTAATATACCTACATACAAATGTATGTATGTTTGATATTTGATTTAGATTTCCATACGGTCTCTGTTGCTGACAAACTGTTGGAAGTCCCAAACTTTTATTGTCCCCCATTTGTGGCATTGAGATTTCCACATGACTGTGATCAAAGATGAACACTAGGTGATATGCAGTTACAAGGTATAAATAAATATATGTTTATATACTTTTACATTTGTACATAAATATGTCCAACATGTGTTAATATGAAGGTTTGTCTAATTACAGATGTATTGAATGGTGTTTCTCCCAATGAAGCAATTTGTGCGAAAAGTGTTGAGAAACACATGTTAAATTGATGAATGAAAAAAAGAAATAATGGTCAAATATGCTTTGTATAGGTTTATATTGTTCAAATAAAAGCACATATTAGTACATTTAGTACCTACCATTGTGTATTGATATTACAAATATCATAGCTAAATATGCTCTAATATCATTTGCCATGCAATAGCAAGCAGATTTATACAAGTGCAAAGATGCAGTGCCCCAAAAATTATCACTTGTGTTTTATCAAGTTTTAAAATGTTTTATTTGTTTAAAAATAGAAGTATGTGGCAAGCTAAAAGAATAGAAGTAAAGTTATGTTTAAATATTTAGTAACATATAACATGCAGGGCATAAGCAGACTAAAAGTATATATGATAAAATATGTATGGAAAGTTGTAATTAGCTGTATTTATGTAATTGGATCAAGTGTTTTCAAATCACTAATTTACTTCATCCACCTAAATAGTTAGTACACAATACATTTAGCACTTACCTCTCTATTGGTGAAAATAATTGTGCAGTAACGTTTTCCAAGATCAAATGGAAGAAAATTAACTTGCAAGTTTGCTGGAATGCCTTCTTTTA
>NW_027323377.1:0-1429 GCF_032062135.1 Pyxicephalus adspersus | reverse complement strand
GATACTTTGAGAAACACAAAATATAAGTTTCTTATTTGGATCTGATTGTGATCTTTCCAGCGCTGCTTTACCCGTTAGTGGAAAAGTGACAGCTGGTGAATGATTTCTATAGGCAACACCCCCCTATTCCTTTGAACCGGTTCTTATGTGTTGTGCTCTTTGTGTGCAATAGAAGATCTTCTCTCATTTTCAGGGCAGAGGACTCTAGGATTCCTCCAGCGTGCACCAAACTTCCGTATTTAAATTTTATTACCTGCGGGAGAGGTGACCAAAGTCTGAGTAGTGTCTCTGGGAGGGGAAGGGACGGACTTCTCACTGTACGCTCTCCATATCCCGATTCTCATGGCCTCCAGGTCGTGTTTTGTGGGTTGGCTGTTGGGGACAAATTCTGGGGTGACACTTGCAATGTTAGCCCGTCTACCTGTCCTCTAGACTCACAGCGTCACTTCTTTTGTCTTTCAGGATGAGATCTCGGTGAGAGGGGACGAGTCGGATATGAATGACACCACATGGGCAGATAAGTCGGGGTCCCCGAGTGAGGAGGAGAAGATGAGGAGTCCCCAGAATGTGCCGGGCCCTGGTGAGGACGGTGAGTTGGTTTGGGAAGGGAAGGGTTACACTGTGGAATGTGCAGGAGGAACAGGTCAGGGTTTCAGAGGGGTGTGTTACATCTGGATGAGCCACATTGTAAAAGGTAAATAGACCAAACAGATATACCGCCATACGGGGCAGAGAGCATTTCCAGGGAGTGTGGGCAGAGGCCATTTTGTATTTCTACTGAGCTGAAATCAAATGCAGCAGGATATAAACTAGTGTGTGGCTTTGGAGGAGCAAAAATGTGATGTATAAGGGAGTAAGGTGCAATGTGTCTGTGGGGCACAATGTGATAATGGCGGAGCTAATGAAGTTTCATAGTAGGTCAGGTTGAAAAAAGTCCATCAAGTTCAACCACTAGGGAAGTAAACATATCCCAGATATAAACCCCTATGGTCATAGTTGGTCCAGAGGAAGGCAAACAAAACCTTATAACCCCAGGGTACAATTTACTCAACAGGGGGAAAAAATCATTCCTGATTCTTTGATTCTGATTCCTGATTCTATGTTTCTGAGGCAATCAGCAGTTATCTTTACTTTAAATTCTTAATCCCCAGTTATAATCTGTGCTTCTAGAAATCATCCAGCTTTTCTTAAAGCAATCGTTACTAGTTGCTGAAACTACTTCCTGGAGGAGCCGATTCCACATTTTCACAGACCTTACAGTGAAGAATCCCTTCCTTATCCGGAGCTTAAACTTCTTTTCCTCCGCAAAGAGTGCCCTCTTGTTCTCTGTAATGATCACAAAGTGAATAATGGGGAAAAGAGTTCTCTATATGGACCATTTATATATTTATACAGGGTGATCATATCCCCCCTTATACGTCTCTTCTCC
>NW_027323376.1:0-1429 GCF_032062135.1 Pyxicephalus adspersus | reverse complement strand
CTAGACAATATATTAGATGCTTTGTGTATTATGTATGTATCTCTTGTGTATTATGTATGACTCTTGAAAATACATATACAAACCACTTTTATCCAAAAAAAAAAAAAAAAACATCTTTCAGCTCTCCAATTTTCAGGAACACTGTAATGACTACAATACTATTATGTATTTAAAATGTGCAAAACATTGTGTTAGCATGTGTTACGCTATATCTCAACAGAAGAGAGAATGCTGTTTAACTGTGTGAACAAAAAGAAAACAGGTGTTATCTGCTTTAATCGTCTATTCACCACCAGCCTCACCCACTCCAAGCAAATAAAGCTCATTAACGCCAGAATGAGAGAGATATATTTGCACTGTCAAGGCAATTATGCGTCAGGAAAAAAGTACACATATGCACAGGAAGAAACACACATGGCCAATAAAGGATGTATAATAAAGTTACTCTGATATATTACCATTGTCAATATTTCCATAAATATTTGCAAATAGGAAGAATTAAAAACACAACTTTATACTGTAAATATAGTGATAGTTCAAATTCACCAGCTGATATGGCTACCTATTCTACAGCTGCCTGCAGACACGGGAGCAGCCATTTCTAAACCAGGAAGCTTTCAGAGGTAATTGAGAAAGTCTGGTTAACCTCCCTAGCGGTCTAAATTTCTGACCAAATTTCCGTGCAAAAAGTGTTACAATTATTTTGCATGGAAATTTATTTTACATTGAAGGCTATAATTCTTAAGCATAACTTACCAAAATATGTCCAATAGTTAATAAATTTACCGGTAATTCATTTTAAATAAACTTTAAAAAAAAGTGTTAAAAATAGTTTAAAATGTAATATAACTGTACAGCAGCATATATATATATATTATATATATATATTATATGAAGATTTCTTTGTATTGGACTCAATACAGCTATTCTGTATTGAATCCAATACAAAATAATTTAAATTTCCTGCCGCTCCGCCTGCACCGACGTCACAGGAAACACCATAGATCTCCGCTCTTCACTTTGCGCCAGGAGATCGGAGGAGCAGGAAGTGTCCCCAGGACCTGCGAGGACCAGAAGGACGACATGGCACGACAACAGAGTATGTGGAGTTTTTCTTAGCTTAAAGCGACCCCGAGTGTGACTCGGGATTACCGCTTTTTACAAGTAAAAATCCACCCCCAGGCATTGCATGGGGAAAGAACCAAACCAGATCAAGTTCTTGCACGAGGGCAAACAATTCTTAACAGGGTCAAGGAAAGAGGCTGTGTGAATGGCAGATGGTGCAAAGATTTACTAGACCTTTGGGCCTCATTTACATTATGAGTGGTGCAGTGTGGATATTACACATAGAGCCTGATTTATTAAAGCTCTCCAAGGCTAGAGAGGATACACTTTCATCAATGAAGCTGGGTGATCCAGGAAACCTAGA
>NW_027323375.1:0-1429 GCF_032062135.1 Pyxicephalus adspersus | reverse complement strand
TGGTTACTTTTTTACGAACGATTTTTTGCCCAATCGATCGTTCGTCGTTCGATTGGAACGATAAAAATTGGAAGTGTGTACGCACCTTAACTCTGAATAATTATAGATAATAAGCATCATAAATAAAATGCACTATTTATTGTCAATAAAAGCATGAAACCTACAAAACAAACTTTGACTTTACTGAGAGAACTAGACTAACAGTTAGCTGTACAAGTATAAAGCAAATGATTTTGTTACCAAACAAAACACTAAATGTTCATATATAATATCTCATTCATCAATCATATTAATGCAGAGCTCTCTCTATAGAAACAGCTGATGGTGTCCATATAAGACAGATATCTGGATACCTCAGTTCTATATCACTTTTCTTTTAAGCTTTCTCATCCATCAAAGCCAAATTCTTGCTGCTTATCTTCTCCACCAATCCTTCAAGTGATGTCTGGTGGGAATCACCATTTCAAGGTGTACAAGGAATCTGAAATATACATGACATGCTAATCTAGTAGGAAAGTATAAATTACCAAATCTATGATTATTTTTTTTAAAGCAAATTTTAAATCTTGTAGATGCAAATCAAATGTCAAAGTCTATTTGATTGTATTTCTAACTTTGTACCTGTAATCCTGGCCCACCAAGCAGGTCAGTGACAGATTTAGTGTTCTCCCTAGCCGCCTGGCTGTCATCAAACACATAGGCTGGCATCTGTGCAGAGAGAGCTGTCAGGGCAGACTGTGTAGGAGATCTATACTTTCTTACGTTACTTCCCCTCAATTCTTTGCACCTCCACTTTTTGACCATAGCTTCAGCCTCTCCCCACCCGCCTGAAAATAGTTTCTGGGGAGAACAATGATATACATATAAACAGATGCACAATTATGAAGTGGCCAGGCTAAAGCTATGGTCATCATTGTCTGTGGTGAAAATCTAGCTTGTGTACAACATTCCCTCCACACAATCTGTTCTGGTGGATCAATGTTGGAGTAGAGCACAGCGGAATGCCACTTGCTTGTCTTCCCCCACCTCCTTTCCATTGAACAGAATAGCACTGTGTGTACAGCTCCTGTTCATTCTTCTGTCACTGTCATGAAAGATTGTTTCCAGTGACAGAAATCTGATGTCCGCACATATCTTTAGGTTTTACTGAGGGATGTGTATGAAAAAATAAGTGACTCTTTTTCTTTTATATGCGAATCAGGCTGTGTCTTATATAGTTAAGTCTTTGGCACTGTATATTTGTGACTCAGGATGAGACCTTAAAGAAAGTATAAGACCTAAAAACAACAAAGACAGAGATTTAAGCAGGGTTTTTCGGCACAAACGATGTATTCAACATACATTAACAAAATTTGTAATAGGGTTTGTACATTAAAAAATACCACTGTACACAACTAGTGGTCAGGTATAATCATTGAAGTCATATGAT
>NW_027323374.1:0-1429 GCF_032062135.1 Pyxicephalus adspersus | reverse complement strand
TCATGGATGTCTGACCGATTCCTGAAACTCAACCTGGATAAAACAGAACTCCTCATCTTCCCCCTCTCAAATTCCAAATCTCCCCCTGACATATTTCTAACTGTTAACAACACTGTAATTTGTCCTGCCCTCACCCATGTTGTCTTGGTGTCATCTTTGATTCTGCCCTCTCATTTGCCCCCCCATATATCTCCAAAATCCGCCCCCACTTGTCCCCAGAGACCACCAAACTCCTTGTACACGCTCTTATCATCTCTCGTCTGGACTACTGTAACCTCCTCCTCTCTGCTATTCCACTAACTCCACTCTCCCCCCTACAATCTATTATCAATGCTGCAGCCAGACTCATTCATCTCTTCGTTGGCTTCCATTTCACCTGAGATTTATATTCAAGCTCCTGTGCTTTGCCTTTAAATCCCTCCACAGCTCTTGTCCCACTTACCTTTCTGCCCCGATAAAAAAAATACTCCCCCAGCCGCTCTCTCTGCTCCTCCAATGATGTACTAATGTCTTCCTCACAAGACTTTTCTAGAGCTGCCCCGACTCTCTGGAATGGTCTTCCTCGTCCTTTTCGGCTTGCTCCTACTTTCTGCTCATTTAATAGAGCCCTCAAAACCCATCTTTTCATACTTGCCTAACCGTCTTCTTCTGTCTCTTAAAACCCCCACTACTTACCCACCATTCCAAATTCCTCTCTCTATTGTGTGATACTTCCCCCACCTGCTAGATTGTAAGCTCTTCGGGGCAGAGTCCGCTCCTCCTGTGTCACTGTCTGTATCTGTCTGTCATTTGTAACCCCTAATAAATGTACAGTGCTGCGTGATATGTTGGTGTTATATTAATCCTGTTTATTATTATTAATAATAATAATAATAATAATAATTAAAAGAATTCATGGAGGGATCTACGTTCTGTTCTTGTGAATAGTCACCAACTTTGGGAACTCACCCCCTCTTCTCACCTCAATATGAAGCACTTTCCTCACACCATCAGATATGCCAAGCTGTCCCAAAGCCATGATAGTCACAGTTGGGTTTTGCTTTCCAATGGGAACCACAGAGAATGGGATGGTGAGAGCCGAATTGTTGGCCACAGTTACAACCTGCTCTATGACACCTCCGTCTGGTGTGCTCGGGGTACACACACCCTCTGTTTGCTGCACAAATACTTTCACCTGTTTCAGGAGAGAAGAGATAGGAACCTGAAGAATTCATGTTTTTTGTATCATTTATGACATCCCTGATCTGCATAGGTTCCCCAATTATCACAATTGCAGATCACAAGTTAAGTGATTACTTTATAACGTATGTTCAGGTTAGTCCGGATTAAAACAGAATCATTTATAATTTTTTACTCTGCTAATAAATTTTATAAACCTTATCTCCCCTCCTATTGTGTGATACTTCCCCCACCTTCTAGAGTGTAAGCT
>NW_027323373.1:0-1429 GCF_032062135.1 Pyxicephalus adspersus | reverse complement strand
TGCAATCCCTATTTAATGTACAGCGCTGCGTAATATGTTGGCGCTATATAAATCCTGTTTAATAATAATAATAATAATAATAATATATTATTACCTACGTATTGTCAGTTTATGTCATTGTTACTTTTTCCTCTTATTACCCTTGGTCTTTAAGTTGTCATTTGCTCTAGTATTTGGCCAAATCATTGCTTTGGATTATCTGTATGACACTGGTCTTTCCTGTTTGTCAACTCCATCATTAACCACATTTTGATGTAGCGATATATAGGATGGTAATTATGGAAAATTGCGTTTAGGTACTTTAGATGTTTAGTTCCAACAGGTCAAGCTACACACATTCATTTACAAGAATATCCTGCTTAAAGCAAACCTTTCATTAAAAAGCTAAAAAGGACCCTTACCTTTTCTTCTCCAGAGCTCTGGATTCCTCCACAACTGGCTTCTATTTGGTCATATTCTGTCCTGGTTTCTTTCTTTGACACAGGGGAATCTGTGTCTTTCTCCAGCTTTACAGCAGCTGCAGCTACATTGGTTATTTGGGGTTTTGTTTAAAGCCCATTTGCCACTTGATAAGAAAATGGCAAAACTTAAATGTCTATAGCTTGGCCAAAGGTTCATGTTCAACAACAGTTCATCTAATCATCACATTCATGTAACCACAATTGGTTTGATACAATTACTAAAAGAGTATAATTCTCGTCCATTCTCAAATCTTTTAAAGAATGTAGAGGTGAAGAGAGGGTTATGTCCATAGTGACAACAGGTTGTTTCAATTTGATCTAAATCTGAGTTGTCCAGTGGGGGCCGGATTAAAAACCATCCTAAGCTAATCATTGAAGGCAACTTTCCAATTTTTTTCTATTTTCAATGGAATTCTGGCTTCCTACAAAAGATTTCTTCAGTGTCATCTCCCATCCAGTTGGCTGATGGGATTAAGACTGCCTGCTGGAGCCTTGGGGGTCCTCAAGGGGCTGTCCTAGCTGCCTGTGAAGAATTTACCACCCACCTGTACCAGATCCATATAAATATACAACACAAGCATATACATAGACAACATACACCACATACATACACAACATGTTAGGTTAGCAAATGAGCCCCCACATAATATATGCTGTCTGATAGCTGCCCCTCCGCCCCCCTACAGAGGAACATGGAGGACAAAATAAAGTTACCCCCCTCCTAGTCTGGTAACACACATACAGATGTTAGGGTCCACAGATTTGGTATCTCCACTTTTTACAATCTTTTCTCATCCGGTTTCCTCCCACATCTCAAATCATGCAGTTAGGTTATTTGTCTCCCCCCCAACATTGCCCTTAGACTGTATTAACCCCCCTAGCGGTCTGATTCTGTCCATATTTCGGTACAAAAAGTGATAGAATTTTTTCCTATTAGTTGTGGAGAGCCGAACAAGAGGTGAAGAGAT
>NW_027323372.1:0-1429 GCF_032062135.1 Pyxicephalus adspersus | reverse complement strand
AAGCTTACCTGTTTAATCACAATCTCAGCTGTCAAAATTCGGCATTGGTTGCCAAGATACCCGGCAAATCCCAGCTTCCTATACAGTGGACTGACTAAACTGCGCAGGAGTTACGTAATCAAGGCTGAAAATTGGGATGAGGATCAGAAGAAGGAAGATAGTGGTGCCCTAGACAGAATAGCGACAGGGGAGTATACGCCGCGTTTAGCTATAAGGCAACATATATCAATGTATACCACTACAATGCAGCCTATAAATAAGCCTTAAAAAGCAATGTCATAGAAATTATTATTTCACTGAATTACTTCATTATTCGATCTCTCCCACTTTTTTACTGCTCATACTGTTGCAAAGAATGTAACAATTACAGTTTTTTTAATTACTAAGTTGTTTATCATATCAGGGTATTATTATTATTATTATTATTATTAATAATATTAATTTAAAAAAACATCATTTATTTAGAGCAAACATGTTACGCAGCGCTGTATATTAAATAGGGTTTTCAAATGGAAGACAGGTACAGACCGTGACACAGGAGGAGGAGAGGACCCTACACCGAAGAGCTTACAATCTAAGAGGTGGGGAAGTATCACACAATAGGAGGGGGATATGTAGTGGGGGGAAGTAGTGAGGGTTTAGGAGACAGAAGACAGGTAGGTGAGGTTGAAGCGTTGGGTTTTGAGAGCTCTTTTAAATTAGCAGAAAGTAGGAGCGAGACGAATAAGACGAGGAAGACCATTCCAGAGTGTCGGGGCAGCTCTAGAAAAGTCTTGGAGACGTGCGTGTGATGAGGTTACGAGTAAAGAAGTCAGTAGTAGGTCATTGGAGGAGCAAAGACAGAGGCTAGGGGGGTATTTTTCTACCAGGTCAGAAAGGTAAGTAGGACAAGAACTGTAGACGGATGTCATTAGCTTAAACTTGCTTTTATGAGTTAGCCTAAAATAGTATCAATATAAGCCCATTTCCACTATTGGAATTTGCCTATTTAGTAAGAAAACAAAAATAGAACACTAAGATACAATGCTGGTGTTGGTACCAGTCAATTTATTTGTGTAATTTTCCCCTATGCATTTCTGAAGGTTAAATTTGAGCCCACAAAAATAGAAACCACAACTCAGATTTTTACATTGAAAAAAATAAATGTAATTACAAATATGTGAAAAATATGTTTCTTTCAAATAATTAACACAGTGGGGTTGATACTCTAAGGATGTTTATAGCACTCCTAAAGGTATAATTCACTTAGGTTTGCAAATGGGGTAAAACTCTACCGAATTCAACAATCCAATCACGAATGGATCTTGAAACTGTGGCATGGATGGCCATATGTTATTGAGCAGCAAATATAATGCCCCAAACTTAAGGTAGAGGGATCATTTCCAGGAGTTATAATCACATGCAAGCAAATAATTTTTAACATTACCTT
>NW_027323371.1:0-1429 GCF_032062135.1 Pyxicephalus adspersus | reverse complement strand
GCAGTAACACATTGGGCCTGATTTAGTAAAGTTCCCAAAGAATGCAAAAGGAAGATCATCATAGGAGAACCTAAGTGATTCAGGGAACATTCCCCGATGGAATGCTAATTTAGTGTAAAAAAAAAAATTTAACCCTACATTTCTCCCATGCACTTTTTAAATTCTATTTAATAAACTTTTTATACATACAATTGTAAAAAAAAGAACTGTGTACACCAACAAGAAAACAAAACAAACAAAATTCCTTGAGGTAGCGGCAAGCTAAGCCTTAAGCTAAGTACACACATGCAATAATTATGGTTAGAAAACGAACAACTAACGAATATGCACGAATATATTGAATGATCCTATTGTGCACAATTCTGTACATGCTGTAACGAT
This sequence comes from Pyxicephalus adspersus, assembly GCF_032062135.1. Classification (NCBI taxonomy): domain Eukaryota; kingdom Metazoa; phylum Chordata; class Amphibia; order Anura; family Pyxicephalidae; genus Pyxicephalus; species Pyxicephalus adspersus. The sequence continues at coordinate 1,048 of NW_027323371.1, read as the reverse complement.
ACGATCGTTCAAATATAGGCTGCCAAAAGTGTAAACACGCTAGGTTCGATCGTTTGAATGATGCAGGAAGTAACATGTAAAGGAGAAAGTGGACTGCATGAAACATCTACTGATCGGCTGTAGACACAATAGATAGTGAACGATCGTCGCTCAATCAGACCTGCCGGAACAGTCGTTTGTTTCCAGCGACAATCCTTGTTCGTCAGCGTCGTTGTTCCCTTTTTGTAAAGTTTTTTTTGTTAACGATTATCGGACGATCGGTCGTTAGTCGTTTGTTTCCAATGATAATTATTGCAAGTGTGTATGCAGCTTAAGAAACAGAGAAGAATAAACATCAAACCAGTAGTGATAAAAAAACAGATAATAGACTCTGTGTTGAGACAAAGACCAAGAATGTTTTCAGGGCAGTCTGTAAAAAAAGTCCCCCATCCACTTGTATGGTCACAGGGACAGTACGTGAGGGAATTCCCTCTGAAAGGGGACACAGACAATAATTTATGTATCCCCGTTTAGTAAAGTGTGAAAAGGGTTAGAACTGTCTGTGCTAGCACCAGGAAATTTATCTTTATTTACTGTGTGGTCACAGGGGCAGAAATTAAAGACAAATCTGTAGAATTGCAGCACATAGGTAAACATAGGTTTCAAACTTTTTGTTACAATCCTTTTTTATTGAGTATTAATAACAAAACATAACACGTACAGAAAATAACACATACATAAGCATAGAGCCTCTCGGCCCTCAGTTGTAAAATCGCATTATACAGCATGTTACATTGTACAATAACACAACAGTATAAAAATGATATGGGATCCTCCACATAAAAATATAAGGAGAAAAGAGAGGTAAAGAATAACATAGAGGTGAGCATCCCATAACCTGAGATTTTATAAACACTAATATGGAAACCCAATCAAAAATTAGGGGATCCATAGCTGTAATACTGTAATTAAGGTAAAACATTTAGCCCAGGGACAAACATGGGGTAGGGTGAGGGGTGGGGGGGGGGTGGGGGGGGGAATTCCGACTGGCCTTTCGTATTAACATATC
>NW_027323370.1:0-1430 GCF_032062135.1 Pyxicephalus adspersus | reverse complement strand
AGTCCAGTTAAATAGTAATAATGAAAATGCATATGTATTTAAATGCATTTAAATGTATTTTGACATACACACACAAGTGAAATCACTAAATCCCTAAATGTTTCTTAATACATGTATTATAACATCTTTGGCAATAATCCTTTTATCAAATATTTGATTTCTATCAAGCCAAACTACAATGAAAGTTTAATTAGATCCAAAATGCTTGGTGAAATTTTTTTTAAATTCATACTATTGAGTGATGACATATTATGAAGTGCTAACTAGTATATATACAACTTGATCTAAATAATATTGCATTGTCGCAAAGCAAACCAAAAAGTATCAAAACAGTGCAACAATTGTAACAATAAATTAATCAATTTTGTGAATGAGTATAATGTGACATAAAAATGTAGTAGATGTGCACAGAACAGGGAGAAGATGTGCGCTAATTAATTGCTATGACCTCACCATTGACAGAGCTTAACAGATCCTCCTGAATCTTGCAGCTGCACAATAACCGCCTTAATTGGTGGATTCTCAACCCCTATTGCTCATTTCTCAAGGCAGGAATCCAGCTGGCAAATGAAGGCAAGTATACTAGCACTCAGTCCGGCTTGCAGAAAAACGCCTTGTATATCGGCTCGTAAACAGGCGCGTCGAGCTTTCGCGTATTTGCTTGTTTGGTCAAATAAGCAAACCTTTGCCTATCTCTACAATATACCAATTTTGTCATAATACTCTCTCTAAATCATTATCAACCACTAATGTAAAATTCTGGTAGAAACGGTTCCCACAGCCTGATTTGGTTGACCAAATATTACAGGGTTACCTAACGTCAGGAGACGTTAATGTGATAAATGAAGTATAGAGAGAGAGACAATTTAAACTGATGCACAGGGCATACAAGATTTTTCGAATGCCTGATCCTACTAATATGAGAATACCCGGATTCCTATGTTTAATGTGTAATGCAGTGCATGCTTCACTTGTACATTATTTGTGGTTTTGTCCACACATCAAGGAATTTTGGCAAAAAGTACTAATATTTAAAAGTCAAGTCACAAACCAATCACTTACCTTTAACCCTTCCTTGTGTTTGTTTGGATACTGGAATGAATACAGTTAATGTTGGTCGAATATATCACTATTCAATTCGACAGCTATTCGATCGAATAGGGGATTATTGATCGGGTGATCGAATGCTGAATTCGAACACCATTAATGTTATTGCTGGGAAAATTCAGGTTATTTTTTGGAACTGTGAAGAACTGCAAGAGCATTTAGGGAAGAAGAGCTGACAGCTCCACTCCCCTGATTGCTCTTGCAGCCCTTTACCAGTTGTATGTGTTCTTGGATAAAGTTTCTCCATCCAAGAACACAGGAGTCCTGTGTTCCTGGATAGAGTTTTAGAGGGATAGTGCTCCCTGATTGGCTGAGGAAAGATT
>NW_027323369.1:0-1430 GCF_032062135.1 Pyxicephalus adspersus | reverse complement strand
ACATCCAGAGCGATACACAAAATCCCACGGCAGGCGGCAGGCAACAGGCTACTAGATCTACTTTCTATTACTTTTTTTGTGTGACCAGTGCATAGCGTTAGGGTACATGGCTGGCTTGATTATCTGCATTTTGGCAGTTAACAACGGGCTGTGGGTGCCATTTATTTTGATTAGCACCTAATTAACCTTTACAAAATGCACCACAATATGCACCACCACCATCCACCAATCATATTTAGGGTATCATTCTTCTCCCTACATTCTATTCTCCCCTTTCCCCCCCTCTCATTCCCTGTTCCCTCTTCAGTCTCCCTCCCTAGCTCCACTCTCCCTTCTACCCGCACCCTCTCAACTCCTCTGTGTCACTGTCTGTATCTGTGATTTGCAACCCCTATTTAATGTATAGCAGTGGCTATTATGTTGGCGCTTTATAAATCCTGTTTAATAAAATAGTAATAATAATCTCATTGACCACCAAGCTAATGTACTGGACATATCAAATAATGGAAGAGTTTCCCAAGGACCAAAATCTCCCATTAAGGTTTGCCCCGTGTTAAAAGAATGAGAAAGGCTGCCCTAGAGTCAGACAAAGGCAACCCGTAGCTCTCCAGCTGATTAGGAACTGCAAGACTCAGCAAGCCCTGTGCACTAAGGAACACTCCAATCACAACAAGCTATGCTTTAGGCATACCAAGAGTTATCAAAGTTGCAAACTGCACCAACCTTCAGCAACAGCCCCTGCCTGCAAATGTAGCGTAGCTGGCATTCCCAACAACTGGTTACCCCCACACTTACCATACACGGGGCAAGAATATAATCTTCCCAAATTCTTTAAATTAAGAAACAACAGCATAGAGAAGAAAGGATGTCAGCCCCCAAGGATCAAAACTGCATAGTATTTAGAGCAAACCACAAGAGTGACAGTTTTGTCGATCAGTTTACACCCCAAATTCGATTAACTGGGAAATAAAAACGAATGACAGGTTGAAAACAGTCGTAGGGATTTCAATCAAAGGTTAATGGAAATATTTTATGCGTATAAAACAGGCAGCTGTGGCATATTATCTCCAATTTATATCTCTATAAATGGTTTATATCTGTGTGTGTGTATAATATATACCTATGTGTGTGCATATTACATACATAAATATTACAATGAGACTATTATTGATTTATCACATGCAATGAAGAAGCAATCCCAATATCAGAAATATTAAAGAAGTAAAATGCTAATTTTCCTGGTGACATTTGTGACACGCACCCCAAATTCATTCCAAATCTCAGCACAGGGTCATTTTCCCAAGCTTTTGCAGCTAACCATCAGACATTTCCCAGCATGCTGAATATTCCTGACTGATGCTAAAGCTTTTCTCTGTACTGTATCTGTACTGAAAACCCTCAACCAACTTCACAAAGCTTTCCCTAATGAT
>NW_027323368.1:0-1431 GCF_032062135.1 Pyxicephalus adspersus | reverse complement strand
AAAAGGAAGAATACATCTTTTACTAGTTAACTAGAATCACCATACAAAACCAAGAGAAGTAAAACATCACCTGAAGGTCAGAATATCACCATACCGGACCAGGAGGAATAAAACATCTCCTACAGATTAGAGGATCACCATATTGGACCAGTAGGGATAAAGCTTTCTCCAATAGATAAGAAAATCTCAATAGTGGACCGGATGGAATAAAACATTTTCTAGTGATTACAGCATCACTTTACCAGACCTAGAAGAAAAACACTTCTCCTACAGATATGAATATCACCAGACTGGACTAGGAGGGATAAAATATTTCCTACAGATCAAAGTATCACTTTAATAGAACAAAAGGAAGAATACATATTTTACCAGTCACACTATCTCCATAAAAACCCAGGGGAAATAAACATTGGCTGCAGGTCATAATATCACCATACCAGGACAGAAGTAAGAAAACATCTCCTACATCTATTTCCATGCTGACCTATTAGGGATAAAGCATCTCCAATAGATCAGAATACCTCCATAACGGACCAGATTGAATAAAACATCTTCTACAGATTAGAGTATTACCTTACAAAACCAGGAGGAATTAAACAACTCCTAAAGATTAGTATATCACTATACTGAAACAGCAGGATTATCTCATGAAGATTAGCATCATCATACCAGACCGAGAAATAAATCATATTTTACAGATTATAGAAAAAACATACTAAACCATAGAGAAATAAACCATTTGCAACAGATCACTTTAATCAACCAATAGGGATAAATTATCTCCTATAGATTAGAATAACAACACAGCAAACAAAGAGCAATAAACATATTCTACAGATTACAGTATCAACATCCCAGAACAGAAGGAATAAATTATCTCGTGCAGATTGGAGTATTACTGTAACTAGGAGGAGTAAAACATCTTCCACAGATTATACTGGATCCACCAGGAGAATAAAACAAAGAAGAAAATATTTGATAAAGACCTGAATACCACAATACTGTGTTATCAATATAGAAGGAATAAGACACTGATAACCATACCCTAAATATATATAGGAACACAACTTCTCTTACAAGTTGGAAATTTCTCCCTCTCTGTGGAATGAAATGGATCTTCTACTTCAGGTTTCTTACAAATGAACCAGTTAGAATAAAATGCCTCTAACAGATTTCTCCTATTTTCGGCTAAGCCAGTCCTTTAAAAGAGACAGTTCCAAATTTTCCCTCAGAGATGGTAATTTGGAATCATCCAGATCTCTTGCCAGGAAGAGCCTGCAGCCCATTATCTGTATGTTGTTGGTGGAGCTGTGTGAGAGATTCACCTTTTTTGCTACTGTGTGCAACATGATCTTGTTTTGTACATTGAAGCTTGGATACCAGTATCACCAGGCGGCTATCGCCAACCTTTGCTTTGTTGGTGCTTCCATG
>NW_027323367.1:0-1431 GCF_032062135.1 Pyxicephalus adspersus | reverse complement strand
TGTTTTCATTATTTTTTATTGGTTTTATAGAAGAATTAATTATAAGCATATCTTGTAGAGGGAATTACAAACATATAAGTAAACAATAAACATATAAGTAAATTTCAAAATATTACCAACAATATAAAAAGGGGGATAAGGGAACATAAAGGGAGTCTAGTTCAGATAGAATATATAACAAATTAAAATATAATTATTTAATCATTGTAAAATATACTATATAAGTACTAATTCAGCCAACAAAGTGTCTGTACTTAAAAAAAACCAAAAAAAACAAAAGATGAGAGGTGGGTAGTAACCAAAGACTTAATAAGGGACTGGGAAAAAGGGAAAAGGAAAATGAGAGCAAAAGGTGGAAAGAAGAAGAAAAGGAGAAAGAAAATGGTTTGTGGTCTTGGAAAATAGTAAAAGGGCAATATTAAAATAAAAGGTCAGCAAAAAGAAATAATGATATCTATAGGCCAGATATTGAAGTAGGGGATGCATGAGGACAATTTCAGGTTATTTTATGTAATGTCATGTTAAAAATTTTCAAGAGGGAACTGGCACGTGGACTTTTGGTTTGGTATTCCTTTCTTAGGTTCCAGAAGACCTTGTCCCAGGAATGGTAATGTAAATAAATAGAGGACTCCAAGGCTGGATTTGTGCAGTGGAACATAATGGGGATATGGGCAGGCAATGAAGTTGACAAGAAGAAACTTTTTACATGGAATTAGGCTTAAATATCAAGTCAACAATCAACTAAACAGTACACTCTAGAAGCTGTGTTACCTATGTGCTTTGGCACAACTGGTTGTTCCAATTTTTAATATTTCCCCTTGTCTGAAATCTGCTAACAAAGAATGCAAGAGTTTCAAATTCAGCTACTTACACTACTTGCTCCTTTTGTGGGTCATTTAATGATTTGTCTTGGAGAATCATTAAACAATATTGGAGGACAGCTGCGCCGATTCAAAATTTGCACCCGAGATAATAAGGGACGTTTGTCTTATAAGACTCAATTCTGGTGTCTCTACAGCTTTTCTATAATACATCTAAAATCCTGGACATTTAGCAGGTGTTTGGCTTTACCACACCGATAGGATTATTTACATCAAGCCAATCTTTTTTATTTATGTCTATATGGAAAAATGTTTGAAGTGAATTTACAGTCACAGATTGAACACAAGCACATCAATCATTGTTTAAAGTCCTTATCTGCATACATGCTCTTGGCAATCAGATCAAAATATTGGAAATGAGATTATATACCCTCTGCCAGTTTTGTTTGATAGAGTCCAGCTATTGGACTCCCAAGTTAAATTTCAGTTTTAGTAAAATATGAGCTTTGTGAATTATTGTGACCGCTGTGTAATTTGATACCAGATTTTTTATAGCAATGCAATGAATGTGAAGGATTATTATTAAAGAGAATTACAATAAAAGATAATG
>NW_027323366.1:0-1432 GCF_032062135.1 Pyxicephalus adspersus | reverse complement strand
TTTGAAGTCTCTAATCATCCCTTATGACAGGTTTTCTTCAAATTTAGCTACCCAAATAGTTATTTTTATTCTAAAAAGTGTTGTGCTCTTGTACTATTAGCACTTAATTTACTAATCCACAAGCTAAACCTCATTCCCAACTACTCTCATTCAACCGTATGGGAGTGGTTGGGAACCATTTAATGCACATATTTGCATATGGTTGCATTCATGTTGCGGCAGTTTGCGGTACAGTTCCTGGATAGAAACATATAATTTCTTGGCACCCTTGAATGGCCTGCAACTTCCGTTTAATTTTTTGAGGATGCATTCCAGCCATGCATTTCATTTTTTTAAAAGAAAAATAGCAGTGATTTATGATATAAAGTGCTTTAGAAAACTTAAAATCATATTGCTAGAGTTTAGATCTAGGTTAAACTATTGGACAATTTTGAGGTGAATGTATACATACTGCATTTTTTAAATTTAAAAGGTGCTTAGTGGGGTTTTTATTTCCCAAAACCCTGTTTATAAGGAGATTTGCACTGTAGGGAAATATAAGACTGAAATACTTTGCCTTAGATAAACCTTAGCATCTCACATATTAGCATTGCAGGACAGTAAGAAAGAATCGTGTTGTGATTAATTGTCACCCGGGGCATTTAGGCTTGGATCTTATCTGTAAACAAAACTAATTCTGGTACACGGCATGAACTGAACTGGAAATGCAGTAAATAAAATACCTTCCTGGGGTATTTCTATAAAGTGATTTTTCTCTTTCACAGCAGCAGTTTGGACCTTTATTTCAGGTAAAAGATTGTCAGTTTCAGTAAGTTTTGGGATTTTTCAGCTTCAAATGTGAAGCTGTTTATATTAAACAAAAAACAGGATTGTATAACACCTTGAAAAAAAATCTTTCCATTTGTAGATCTTTACCAAAGATGATGGTATAATACATGAATTAAAGCGTGTGCAACTGAACAGAGCATACTTACAAGGCTAAACATTTAAAATTTAATGTAAGAATTCAGGGTTCCTCCATTCCTTCTTTTGGGTTTAATCTGATCTGCATTCTAGTAGACCATATATGTTGATATAGTCCATACATTAGCTATCAGTGCTTGTAACTGGAGTTGAAAGTAATTCCTTACTGTAAGACCCCCTTGTACACTGACCCCCATGAGACACTAATACCATTAAATATGAAGGAACTTGCCATATATACTAGAATATAAACCATGATATCTATTTTTACCTGTAAAAGACAGAAACTACATTGGGCTTGGTTTATTAAAGCCCTCCAAGGCTGAAGAAGATACAATTCATCTGTAAACTTCATGGAATCGCGAAGGAATTGTTTTCCCCTGTTGAAGCAAATTGTACCAGGTTTTTTTTTTGCCTTCCTCTGGACCAACTATGGCTTTTAGGGTTTTATATCTGGGATATGTTTTTT
>NW_027323365.1:0-1433 GCF_032062135.1 Pyxicephalus adspersus | reverse complement strand
TGTTTACTGGAGGGAGAAGGCTGTGCATTCATGTGCTCACTTGTGTACAGATTTAGCCAGAGCTAATGATGCCCGTCAGCAGAGTTTGCAAGTTATAACTTTTATTTTTAATACGTATGCCCGAAACAAACAATTAAAGCCTGATTAAACATTCAGTGTGAATTCAAGTGTATCCAAAGTCTTACAGTTAGTTGTCTTTATAATGAGTAGAAGAGCCTATGCCCAGCCTGCATGCTACAAAGAAGTGGTCTCTCCGCAGAGATCTAGCAGTTGGCCTAGGGGGCAGTAGAGTTTACATTTGGCTCTGGTGAAGATAAGTCCTCTAGACCTGTGTGAGGGGCAAAAACCATCCAAAATCTACATGGCCTCCAACAATCTCATCACAAGCTCCTTCGTATGGGAGAGTTTTATTTCTGGTCTTGATAACAAACTGGGACCCATCCACCTCTACATTGCATTTAGATGCATCGTCAGCCATTGTGCACAAGAATCCCAAGCAGCATTGGCAGCTCTGCCTGAATTCTCCCCTGCTGGTCTACAGAATGTATTCCCCCTTATCCCTATTACATATGGGGATGTAGTTCAGCAGAGGGGAAATTGGCAGGGCGACAATGCTTCTTGCTTTTCTACAGCAGCATTGTCGGCTCACACAAGAAGTAAGTATTATTATAAGAAGTTAGATTAATATTATTAGAAGTTTTCTGGTGGATCAAGTGGTATTGAAAGTTAGGGGGGTGTGCTCATACTGCAGAGATGGGCAGAATATTTTTATTTTTGCCCTACACACTATGTAGGTATTTATATATTGATATATTTATAATATTGCATATCAAGCAAAAAGCACCAAGCCAATACACACCCGGGCAAGCTCCAAGCGCCTATCCTGTGCCCACACAGTCACTCACCTGAATACACCTTAATGAACGGGATTGTACAGTGTGTGATATTCCTGGACTAAGTATTTGGAGATCTCATTGTATCATTTTCATTATTTTGCTAATTGAGGCGGATTTTTTTTTTTCACTCTGGACAATGTGTCTGTGCATCCTTCATAAAGAGATTTGCTGCCCTGAGGATCACCGCCCCATGGATCTGATTAGCATTAGAATAGGGAAATGTCCTAATAAATATACTTTAATTGTATATAATGAGAGGTGATGGAGGAGGGGAGGGGGTATTGTTTGGGTAATATACCTGCTGGGCAGGGAGAAGGGTTCCAGGACACTTTATACCCCAACAATGAGAGATCTGAACTCTTCTTTATCAGGAGGAATTTATAGTGTCTATCCAGAGATAAGTCATTCACACCTTGTTTATGGGATCTTATGGAGTGTGTGTGGCAACTGGCAGGAGAGGGATAAGAAATAAGCTGTTGAAAGGTAACGTAAGGCTATGTAAATACATTCTAAGGTGGGCATGATGTTGGGCGAGTA
>NW_027323364.1:0-1433 GCF_032062135.1 Pyxicephalus adspersus | reverse complement strand
CAGACACACCCCTTCTACTCAATAACAGACCTGGTCAGACACACCCCCTATACTCAATAATATATCTGGTCAGTCACACCTCTTCTACTCAATAACAGACCTGGTCAATCACGCCCCCTATACTCAATAACAGACCTGGTCAGACACGCCCCCTCTACTCAATAACATATCTGGTCAGTCACACCTCTTCTACTCAATAACAGACCTGGTCAATCATAGCCCCTATACTCAATAACAGACCTGGTCAGACACACCCCTTCAACTCAATTACATATCTGGTCAGACACACCCTTTCTACTCAGTAACAGACCTGATCAGACACACCCCCTATACTCAATAACAGGCCTGGTCAGAAACACCTCTACTCAATAACAGGCCTGGTCAGAAACACCTCTTCTACTCAATAACTAGCCTGGTCAGAAACACGCCCTATACTCAATACCAGACTTGGTCAGACACACCTCCTTAACTCAATAACAGATCTGGTTGGACACGCCCCCTCTACTCAATAACATGACTGGTCAGTCACACCTCTTCTACTCAAAACCAGACCTGGCCAATCACGCTCCCTATACTCAATAACAGACCTGTCAGACACGCCCCCTCTACTCAATAACATATCTGGTCAGTCACACCTCTTCTACTCAAAACCAGACCTGGTCAATCACGGCCCCTATACTCAATAAAAACCTATAGGTAGATCAAAGAAAAAAAAAAAAAAAAAAAAGGAAAAAAAGGGGTAAAAAAAAAAAAAAAAATAAAAAATCAAAGAAAAAAAAAGGAAAAAAAGGGGAAAAAAAAAAAAAAAAAAAAAAATGAAAAGGAACGTGATATTAACAGCTTCTTTATGCAACTTGTGCCCACACACAGAATGCTTGGCCATAACTGCACCATCCTCCACGGGGATAAACAAAAAAGAAAAATGATTGATCAATGTTACCCCCAGCTCTGCTCTCTGCACAGGTTATGAACAGAACAGAGATGATGCCACCACTTCTTTTAAAGGGGAGTCAGAAAAAGGCATTTGATGCACACAAAGTGCATTTGTATCCATTGACATCATAATGTTATTACACAGTATTTATATAGCGCCCACATATTATGCAGCGCTGTACAAAGTCCATAGCCATGTCACTAGCTGTCCCTCAAAGGGGCTCACAAATCTGTCCCTACCTCAGTCATATGTCATTACCACAGTCTAAAGGTCAATTTGGGGGGAGCAAATTTACTTAACTGCATGTTTTTGGAATGTGGGAGGAAACCCGAGTATCTGGAGCAAATCCACGCAAACACAGGGAGAACCTGCAAACTCCATGCAGATAATATCCTGGCAAAAATTCAAACCAGTGCTGCAAAGGCCAGAGTGCTAACCACTGAGCATAATAAATATATTCTTTAAAATGAAAATAGTTTTTGTCCCTGGGAGTTCTGCT
>NW_027323363.1:0-1434 GCF_032062135.1 Pyxicephalus adspersus | reverse complement strand
TTCTAGTGCCCGGGGAAGTTTCTCCATTAGGAGTTCTTCTGCAGTTCCACTGCGATCCTCTAACCTTAACTAACCTCTAGTGCCTGGAGATCTTCTCAATGAATGTGGCCGCTGCTGCATTCATTGAGAACAGTGTGCGATGCCTGGCAGTAGAGGTTAATTAACCTCTAGTGCCCCGGGGATCGCAAACAGAAGGATTCCCAGGTGAATCCCCTGTAAATCGTCTTGTTATAATTTACTCGATCTTCCGATGGTTTCGCAAAATCGGTTCGCCGAAATTTCGCGGAACCATCAGAAGTTCGAGGAACTTCCCTAGGTATAATCCCTTGTATCTGTTTGTATTCTGTATATATGTAATATATATTCTGTATGTCTATTGCAGTGCCATTTCACTTCTAACCTTTGCTGGGTGTAATTCTCTATCTATTAATATTTTGTGTATATTGACTCTTCTGCCAAGCATTTATCTTGTTCTGTGTGAGTGTAAGTATCTGTTCTTATTCTGTATGAACAGATTTTGCTGTAAAGTGCACCTGTCATAGGAGGTTAGAAATAAATATTAGGGTTGCTATTACTGGCACTTTAAAAATGCTTGTTGCCTAGCTGTGTTAAATACCTTTAATTCACATACTCAGAACATACACAAAATACCACCAGTATGAGATATCTGTTGTAGTCATACCTCAGGGGCCACATACCAGTACAGATTTTGGTACAGTGTCATGAACAATCTGAGGGCTCTGGTTCTTTGCTTTGTGCTGAATGTCAGATTTCATGGCGCTGTGTGAATGTAATTTATTGTATGATTACGTTGTATTGCAATGTAGTTTGTTATTGTTCCGCATGACAGTACACAGTGGATTGTACCCAGAAAAGTATTTTGTACTGTAATTGTTTTTATACATTTTGTATTATTTTTTTTTTTCAACAGAAAAAAAATCAAGGTTTCTATAATAGAGGAGGACTTAAAATGTGTTTTCAGCATCAGACAGACTCTGATCTGTTTTAGATGTTTTAGAAAAAACTGCTTATGTATTTTTTATTGGTCAAAGGCACCACACACCAATATCAGTATATTTCTTTTATTATGGAATGATCAGGTAACACACCCCGACATAACTGATACATTTTGTTCTAATTCTAGAGATTTCTATGATTAAGCATGTTCTACTGCTGTGAAACATATCAGTGTTATAGATTCAGGCAGGGAATGTTATCCGGACATCTTGTAGTGGCTATACTGATAACGGTGTGACTTTGATCATGATTTGTACATTTGAGACGTAGAGATGGGTTTACCAGCCAGGGTTTGGGAGCAATGTCAATAAACTAGCATGCCAATATTTTGTATGTTAATTTAATGCCGGGAACACACAATAAAGCTTGTTTTGAATCTTAGGGCCTCCAAGGCTGGAGAGGATACACTTTCATTGG
>NW_027323362.1:0-1435 GCF_032062135.1 Pyxicephalus adspersus | reverse complement strand
AAGTATATAGTATAGACATGTTCATATTAATAGACATGTGTGGCCTAAAGGCTGGTATATGTAAGTACATGTTTGGCCTAGAGGCAGGGTAAATCCATTCGTAATATCTGCCTGTTGCTGGTATTACTTGTATGCCACAGATATCTGCAATTTATAGCTAATATCTGCCTTTCATTAATATTTTTTGCGTGTCAGTGGTATTTATTTGTCACTTGTTATATCTACTTGCTGTTGGTATTGTCCGCAATTCATTAATGTCCGCTTGTTGTTTGTGCTTACAGTATGGAGTTAGACATTCAGTAAGTTTAATGTAACGGGCACTTCCCTGACTCACTAAAGGGAGGGCAATGGGGCACTAAATGGGAGTCTAAAATACTGAGAATATTTATCTAGGTTACATCTTGTAAATTATGGTTATTGGTCTTGTATATGTTGGTGTTTTTTATGATTACCACTGTATGAGTAACTATTGCCATGTCTAATTCTTACAGGACACCACCTTTAATTTGGCCACCTTCAGTTTTTGTCATGATACACTATGCATTCCCACATCTCAAAAGAAAATTTCACGGGCAGTTTTCAAAAGAAAATTTCACAGTTTTCTAATTCTAATTTAGCAGAATGTTCATGCCACAGTGGAAGCTTCTTAATGCCTCTTGATTCTTGATGATTGACAGACCAGTGAAGTGTACAAGGACTATGAATGTGACTAATATTTTCTAATATGCCATAAGATTCATACAAAAACATACAATATGAAATATTTTTAAGTATATAACTGGGCTTTTGAGAGAATTTTTATCTTTGTGCAATAAATACCCCAGACCTGAACTGACCATACACAGAGATAGGTAAACAATCCAATCCAGTTTGGCCACAGGTGACCTGGTCTTTCACACCTTTGATATATGTATGCAAATAGGGCTGTCCTCAATATATAGCACATTAGCTTTAAGTGTTGCTTGTAATTAGTATTACTAAATCATTTTTATTTATACTACAGATTGAATACCAATACAGTTTTCTGCTTTTACCTCCCTTTTAATACCTTTTGATACGCTACACTAAGGGTTAGCACTTAGTTCTCTGAGGAACATATATTAATTTAAATTTAGATTACCACCTACACCTATTGGTTTAGTTTATATTACTAAATCACAGTTAACTCATCCGTCACAGCTTCAAAAAACATAAAAAAAAAAAAGCTACCATACTATGCCTTGTTTATGATAAACATATCTTGTTTTCCTTCTTTCCTTTGCTGCTTACACTGTACTTTTGTATTGCATGCATTTATGTCAGTATGAATTAACTCCCATGGGTTACATCTACTAGGCCATCCAGTTAGTATGACTGAAGATGCGAAAGTATGGGGACTGCTGTTGTTGACTTTCTGAAAATGCATGTTGCCTTGTTGAGTGTCTGGCCTTTTATT
>NW_027323361.1:0-1435 GCF_032062135.1 Pyxicephalus adspersus | reverse complement strand
TTTATAAGTACAGTAAGACCAACACATTGGTTCCAACACCTCGCCATTCCATCTATAAAACAAAGTTTTGCCTTAAAGTGAAAATAAACCTGTGCTCCATTGGCCCTGCGGGGAGACGTAACCCATCACACAGTTCATTTATCCCTGGCACACGTAGAGAAAGCTGGGATTGCTAAGTTTCCCTGGCAGCCAACGTTGATGTTGCACATGCGCAGTCCACTTTTTTTTTTTTTTTTTTACGTTTTACTAGCGCGATCAGGCAGGGAAGATGGGTTGTTTCAGAGGGGACACCACCAGTCCATTTCTGCAGTTACCCTCTGCCTGATTCTTTATTTTGTAAAGTAAGAGTTTAGTTCCACTTTAGGTTCTACTTTTAAGCTAATTTGGAAATCGCTCTCTTGTTTTAATAGATGAAGTGACTCCATTGACCCAGTTATCATCATCAGCCAATCTAATATAAGAAATATTCTTTGCAAGGCTGGCTACACACATGCAATTATCTCGTCCAATATTCAGCTCAGGGCTGATCTCCGACGAGAATCTGGCATGTGTATCGGCGCTCATCGTCCGAACAGCTGTCCTGGCGGATCCATGGATGCTGAACGATCGTAATGGAAGTGAAGAGGAGAGAGTGCAGTGTGGTGCCGCTCCATCGTGCTGTCTCCTCTCTATAGAGCAGAGCGGTGCTGTATGTACAGCACCCGGGTGTTTATGCATTGTGCAGTCATTCGTCTATTCGATCCTTTTCAATGACAATTATTGCACGTGTGTACATAGCCTTAAGCTGCGTACACACGGCAAATTTTTCTCGCCCGATAATCGGTATCGGCCAATTATCGGGCGAAAATCTGTGTGGTCATTATTTAATGATTCTTTTTGTCTGTTTTTTTTTAATAAACTGACCAATGTCTAAAGAAAATATTCATATCTGTGCATATGTTTTTCTAATGGAATACAAAATTCTAGGAAATATTTTGAAAGACAAACACTTTGGATCTTAATTTGTATTTCGTTGTTATTGCTACAACTGATAATATAATAAATGGATCCTAAACTGTCAAATGTTATTAACATGTAAATAAAAATATAAATCCAAGTAGGGAAGGTTAGAACTTCATTGGGTGGTTCACCCTCTTTGTTTTCCCTTATTAGATCACCGGTGCTGAAACTAAAAGGAAACTCTTAAGATTTGGGGTTTTCAGAGGAACATAAAGAGGGAATAATCTTTTAATTGGATGAATTGTTTCTGATGACAGCTGTCTTTGAGGAGTTTTTCCTAAAAATGTATGTAGATCAGAAATCTGAAGTTTTGCTGCTGTCATTTGTTGTACTATTGAACACATGATGAAGTGGCGGGTATATTATATATCCGTTCATAATGTCTGAGTGCCCTGGTTGTTGGACGGCATGCCCTGTTTAGTGCTATTATTATTAT
>NW_027323360.1:0-1435 GCF_032062135.1 Pyxicephalus adspersus | reverse complement strand
CCACAGCTCCTCCCCCACCTACCTACCTGATACACAAATCCCTCCACAGTTCTTGTCCCACTTACCTTTCTGACCTGATAGAATACTCCCCCTGCCGCTCTCTTTGCTCCTCCAATGACCTACTAATAACTTTCTCACTCATAACCTCATCACACACACGGCTCCAAGACTTTTCTAGAGCTGCCCCGACTCTCTGGAATGGTCTCCTCGTCCTATTCGGCTTGCTTTTTACTTTCTTCTCTCTTCTTTAAAAAGATCCCTCAAAACCCAACGCTTCAACCTTCAACGTCTCCTAAACTCTCACTACTTCCCACCATTCCATATCCCCTCCTATTGTGTGATACTTCCCCCACCTTCTAGATTGTAAGCTTTGGCGCTTTATAAATCCTGTTTATTTATAATAATAATAAAAAAAAACAAAAATAAAGAAATATAAAAAAATATAAATAAATTAAATTAAAAATAAATAAATATTAAAAAAATAAATATAAATGAAAATAAATAAAGAAATATTAAAAACAAGAGCCAGTTCAAAATAATAAAGAAACTTTTGTTGCAATGCTCACCCTGTATGTAGAGCTGTCCCCTGCAGATTCTGTGCCAGTTTTATTCTAGGTTCATTCATGTATTATTTTGTTCCTGTGGGCATTATAGGTCACAATAGCAATAATGCAATGATGCAGAAACCAGCCCTGGTGCCATTCTATCAGCGTGGCGTTCTTGCAGCACTGAGGGCCACCAATGGCCTCTATGGGAAGAAAGCAGGACAGCGGAGACTATGTGACTTAAAAAAGTCTCCTCCTAGCATCTTGGTGCCGGATTCCATATGAAACCTTCAGAGTCCATGTCTGGATGGGTCACAAGGGGAACCCACACATTATTAGAAAAAGACAGTTCAATATTTGACCAAGAATTTCATGCTGACCAACACCTATCACCTCCAACACACCAAATACATGGGTAGAATATCTCATAGGCAGAATACAATCTTATCATGATAATCTATGAATTTATGGTGGTAATTAAATCCATTAGCACTTGAAGAAAAGGCTGTAAATTTTACCAAACAACCTAAAACATCCGACATTTACACAAAGCCCTTGTGACTTGGCACTGCATCTCTCTCTCTGAAATGCCAAGATTCTCCAATATACAAAAAATATATTTTGGTTATAAACACATTTTCTGCTGGGCAGAGACAGCGTTTGTTCATTATGGGCAACTCTGCGCCTCAAAGACCTCAAAGTTGGATTGTATTGTTTTTTATGGTTATTTGGATGACTGTATTACAAAAAGGCTGGACTACAGGAAAACTCCACTTACTGGGTGATAACATATGCATCATTTAAAGTGAACCTTTCAAGTACTTTGCAATCTAAAAAAAAAGTCACACTGCAACCTGGAAATTGAAGAAAGTTAAACAATCATACTGCTC
>NW_027323359.1:0-1435 GCF_032062135.1 Pyxicephalus adspersus | reverse complement strand
CACAAAGTAAAAGTCAAGTATATGTACCCGTGGTATTATACCATTATTTTTACTATACTGAAACCGCAAACAAATTATATAATTTTTTATCAGGGTAACACTAGTTAATAATTCAGAGCACTAGAAGGTAGTACCTTAGTACGTAATATGATACATTTTATTTACACTTTTAGAGTTTTTGAAATTCCCCGATGATTTGGCTTGATAATGATCAACCTATTAATCCTAACACAACATGTTGAAGCTCTGCATAAATATATTTTACAGTTAGGTCTATAAATATTTGGACAGAGACAACTTTTTGGTTGTGTACATTAACACAATTAATTTTAAATGAAACAACTCAGATGTAGTTTAACTGCAGACTTTCAGCTTTAATTCAGTGGGTTGAACAAAAAGATTGCATAAAAATGTGAGGAACTGGTGTGGGCAATTCCTTCGTTATGTCATTATCAATTAGACAGATAAAAGACCTTGAGTTGATTTAAGGGGGGGGTCTTGTATGTGAAAGACTTTGACAACATGCGGTCAAAGGAGCTCTCCATGCAGGTGAAACAAGCCATCCTTAAGCTGTAAAACAAAAAAAACCCATACGAGAAATTGCTACAATATTAGGGGTGGCACAATCTACAGTTTGGTACATTGTACAAAACCAAAACTGCTGTTTATTTTATTTCAGCTTGTTCCTTTATTAAACTGTTTGAGTGACTAGCTATTTTTTGTGTATGAACCTTTATTGAATATATATGCACATGGATAGGGTTATATAATATCCATATTTAGGCTTTGCCTTACTAAATTTACTCCTTTCTACATTAGAAATGTGTGTGGATCCTGTCCCTTAAGGAATAGATTTGGACAACCATGATTTAGGGTAGATACCACCTAATTTTGCGGTTAGTGTCAAAAACTTCATGTACAAAAAATGTACTTTCAAGTTCAATATTGACAATTAGTAAATGCTACTGTACAGCTTCTGAGGGACTACTAGGGGAGCCCTACCTAATGTCCCACAATAAAAGATAATTTTGCTCCCACGTCAATAATTTTGTGGACTGATTTGGCCACACTAGACTGGTAATAAACATGCAAACTAATGTAAGCAAAGATCTGCAATATATTACATTTAGGGACTTTTCATACCTGCAATAGAAAACTGTGCAGTTGGCTGCTTCTGGACGCATAGCAAACTGCTGCTGTGCACCCGGGAGCAGAAAACCGCACTGCAGGTAAACACATTTGTATGCACTTGCAGCTGAGGTATGGTTCTTCCTCCAAAAGAAGAAAAGCAACTGCATAGCCAGAGTCAACTTGTGGGTTTCTGGACCAGCACTGTTATCCTTTACAACCATGTGCACAAAATGGATCCCAACCCTTCCCATTCACTTGAAAGAAACTGCAGTCTGAAATTGTGCTTAGGCACTGCCAAGGTAAA
>NW_027323358.1:0-1436 GCF_032062135.1 Pyxicephalus adspersus | reverse complement strand
CTACAACACAAAACAAGGATGTTAATTGGAATAACTACGCAATATACCAAAACCATGGTTTACATAAAACTGAATTCAATATGTGAAGTTAAACAAAGAAAGACTAAACAACACAAGAACTAAAAAAATAACATGCAATAAATGAAAATGACACAAAATATATATTTTTTTAGCTTTCAGCCCTGACCATAAAACAGTATAGATTGTCCGTTTTGTAGAATAGAAAATACATGATTTCTGCTGATCTGTATATTCTACTAAATCATTAAAATGGATGTAGATGTCCTAGGACTGAAAAGGTTGCATATATGAAATGGAGACGAGAGTACCATCTGCTGGCAGCATAGCAAACTTCATATAATAAATGTAATATAAACCTAACTTCATATATTACCAATATGTACAAAATCAATATAAATTCCTTTAAGAAACAGTAGCTCAACTTGTTAACAAGTTCTTCTACACATAGTTAGCTGCATTGTGCATGTACATATAAATATATAAAAGAAAATACCATTTCTCATTTTTGTAGAAATTTTATAGACTGGTCATGTTAACGGATGTAAATAACATTTCAATGCAAGTAATAGTCAAGCTAACTTGTTAAACTATTTAATTAAGGTAACCCTTGTTTATGTGTTGTTTACCACATGTTTAGCTGTCTAGGTTTGTGAAATATGAGATTTAAAGAACCGATTTCTTCATTTTAGTATGAGCAGTTTAACAATCTCATCTAGCTCTGTGTAGCCATGACAGGTTAATTTCAGCCTCCTCCTTATGTCCTGTATCCATTTTTTTTCCTTTTTTGGCCAAATTTATTTATTACCTATTTATTCCAGCCAGGACACTATCTGCGTGGAGTTTGCAGGTTCTCCCCGTGTCTGCGTGGGTTTCCTCCGGGTACTCCGGTTTTCTTCCCACATCCCAAAAATGTGCAGTTAAGTTATTTGGCTTCCCCCTAAATTGACCTTAGACTACAATAATGACATATGACTATAGTAGGGACATTAGATTGTGAGCTCCTTTGAGGGACAGTTAATGACACGACTATGGACTTTGTACAGTGCTGCGTAATATGATGGTGCTATATAAATACTGTGTAATAATAATAATAATTACTTTAACGTTAAGATAAAAATATGGATGAAAATAACACAAAGGGTAGTACAAAAAAGCATATACAACTCAGTACTGGGCCCTAAATTCAGTCTTTTAGATAACTGAAACAGAATAAAATTGTTGTTCTTTTTTAAACTAGAAATTCCACCTAGAAATTCTTGCATAGTCTATTTTATTATAACATGCTGCCTTACAGGTATTTGGACATAAATCACATTTGGCGTATTTTAGGTGCAACAACTTGTAAGCCTGTTCTAATTAAATATCTAAATCTCTGAATGCAAGCATGTTTAAAATACAATTTAACACACGCACAC